>NC_034597.1:22899871-22929703 GCF_900095145.1 Mus pahari | reverse complement strand
GAACTCAGAAATCTGCCTGCCTCTGTCTCCCGAGTGCTGGGATTCAAGGCGTGGGCCACCACACCCAGCCTGAACATTTCCATTTTTTAAAGATACTATTGACTTTCTCCTGGCCCTTATGGTTTTAGAGGAAACCCCTCAGTTGTCTGTATTAGGGTTCTCCTGAACAGAGCCTCTCACCATCTCTGGCTACTTTTAAGTGTTCCCTTAGCTAGATGTGGTGGCACATGTTTGTATTCCTTAAGGCTGGGTCAGGAGGATTAGTGGCCAGCGGGGTGAAACCCTAGGGAGGGATGAAGAAGGAATGTATGTAGCTGGGGAGGAGGTCCGTTGGAGGGCGTGGACTGACAGCATGCTGCTCTGCTTCAGTGGCGAGGTAGTGGAAAGGAATATGAGAAGAAAGAAAGGGAGGGGCTAATGGATTGACAGGATTAGGGAACAGGGTATGGCAAAGTCTGGAATGAGCATATGCTGTTTGGCTTCACTGGGAGAAATGGAAGGACACGGGCACAGCCCTGGGAGCCTTGGATGGGTGTGTGCCTTGAGTAGCTTTACTCGGGAGAGGAAGTTGTTTGGACTCTTACTTAGTTTCCAGGTTGGAATCACACTAGCACAGTTCCTGCCCTCTGGCTCCTACCTAGTGGTGTGCATCTGTACATACAGCACCATCTGTAGCCTCCTTGCAATTTTCACAAAGCAATGGACCAGAATTTAGATGACCAAGTTACTGAAAATTTGTGAAAACACAGCCTGGTCACAGTTATTTGGGCATTAGGTAATGTGTAGTGTATTTTAGAAAGCAATTCCAGGTTGAGGATGTCTCTGTTGGGAGAGGGCTTACCTAGAAGGCGTGAAGTCCTGCACTCAGGAATTGGGCATGGGGGCATGTGCCTTTAATCCTATCACTGAAGATGTGGATACAAGGAGTTCAAAGTCATACTCCTACCTAAAGAATTTGAGTTCCTATCTGGGCTACATGAGACCATGTCTTGGGGGGGGGGGCGAGAAAATTCTGGAATATAAATAATGTTTATAAATAGGTGCTCCTAGAAAACAAATCCAGGCTTAGTGATACATACTGTAAGCCCAGCCTTTGGGGGGCCAGGAAAAAGATCACAAGTTTGAGGCCAGCCTTAGTTAAAAAGCAATACCCAATCTTCAAAACAGAAGTGTGTGTGTTGGGGGTGAGACACACACATGCATGTGTGGATATCACAGTTGAGCTTAGCTTGCTTTCTCCTTCATGTTCTTCTTAGTTTCGAGGCAGGGTCTCTCTTACTGGACCTGAAGCTTGCCTGTCTGACTAGGTGCTTGTCTTCCAGGACCCCCCATGTCCACCTGCCCTCCCCACCCCCACCCCAGGCTCAGCACAGATGTGCACCACAGCAGTCAGCCCCTACATGGGTGCTGGGGATCCGAACTCGGGTTCTCATGCTTGCATACAAGCACTTTGCCCACTGAGCTATTGCCCCAGCTTTCTAAAACTTACTTTAATCTGAAAGATCAGATTTACTCTAGAAGCTCTAAATTCTAGACTTTGAAAATATTTTAAGAAGTTTAGAAGAGCTCAAGTAAAAAGTGTCAGTGCGCCCTTGTTAAACCACATTCTTTTCTTCTTCAACAGGGCTTTGCAGTCCGCTGATGTGATTGTATTGTTTGGTGCGAGACTAAACTGGATATTACATTTTGGACTGCCTCCAAGATATCAGGCAGACGTGAAGTTTATTCAGGTACTCAGAGAGGGTTGTTCTCCCTCCCAGCCATTGTAAGCTCTGCTTTCTTCTCAGCTTTTGTAAAGAACCTTTTGTTTTCTGACAAAAATAGATTTTACAAATTATCTCACATAATTACAGGTACCAGAGTTAAGCTGCCCTTTCAAGTCTACAAGGTATCCTGTGCTAATTCTAACCAGAAAAGCTTTCAAAGTCAAGTTTTGAATAGTCTGAAAAGGATAATTTGCCTCTCCACAGTTCCACTGTATTTAAAGATAGGGAAAGAGGCTTGAGTAGATGGTAGGTTGGAAAGACACCATCAGCCTTGTTAGGGGTGAAGATGTCTTTTAGGTGACAAAACTGTCAACCTTTTGAAATCTTTAAATGTCTTTGCTTTCACCTGCCATTAGACTGAGTCCCTGGAAAGTCCTGTAATCTCTCCTGTGACTCTGGGTGTGCTCCTGTGCTCTGAGGCCACATGATGGCATCCGATACCCTGGAACTAGAGTTACTGACGATAGCCTCTGTGTGGGTACTGAGGACCAAACCGAGGCCCTCTAGAAGAGCAGCTGAGGCTCTTAACTTCTAAAAGTCTTTTTGTAATACCATTGCTTATTGTTTTTCTTAATTGCATTTATTTATTGTGTGTCCATGTGCATGTGTACACATACATACATACATACATACATACATACATACATACATATATGTGCTGAGGTCAGAGGACAGCTTATGGGAGTTGGTTATAAGGCTTGGTGGAGGTGCTTCTACCCACTGGGGCATCTCAACAGCCCTTCCTAAAGGTTTTTAAGAGCAAACACAGTGGGCTGGAGAGCTGGCTGCTCTTCCACAGGACCCAGGTTCAATTCCCAGCACTCACATGGCAGCTCACGATGATGTGTAACTCCAGTCCTAGAGTATTTGATGCCTTCTCCTGTCCTTTTTGGATACCAGGCATACATATGACATACATGCAGACAAAACACACACACACACACACACACACACACACACACACACATAAAATAAAAAAGATTTTGTTCTGAATGTTTCTTCAAAGCAAAAATGACCAAAACATTGCTTGTTCTTTGGTTTTTGTTTTTTTGTTTTTTGTTTTTTGTTTTTTTTTGTTTTTTTTTTTTTAGATTGATATCTGTGCAGAAGAATTGGGGAATAATGTAAGGCCTTCTGTGATTTTGCTAGGAGATATAAATGCTGTTTCTAATCAGGTAAGAGCCTTTCTCTGGGTTTTAGTTTCTGTGGATTGGCCCCTAAAACAGTCGATTCTGGATAAGGCTCCTTTTGATGTACTTGGTGGTGGGCATAGTCATTTTACACTAAGTTTATAATAGAAAACTAACTGCAATGTTTGAATTTGGTAAATTCAGCTTAATACATTGTTCATATTGGTGGAAGTTAGCATTTTAGAATGTTAACTTAGCATTTGAAAATTTAAAGTCATTCAAACCAGAATTCAGTTGAGTAGAATTTAGCTTTCTGAGAAAAAAAATTACAGTATAGCTTTTAAAGGAATTAAAATTTACTTATTACACAGTGGGAAATCTAACAGTATATTTTCAGGTAATAGGGATTTTTACTCTTCAAGTTGTCATCAGTGACTTGGCGAACTTCCTATTTGTATGTAATTTATACATTCCATTGTGGCAGGAGGTCAGACATGGTCACCTTTATCACTTGATTTTGTGTCGTTGTGCTGTGGAGTGCACAGTGTTTCGATGCAGATGCCATCCCTGTCATGTGTGTAGCCACTTGGGTGATTTGTAGCCCTTGGCCTGTGTCACATGGCTCCACAGTACCCACTGACCTGCCATCAGTCTCTCACTGCAGGCAGAGAAGCAGGTGTGTGAGTGGTGGGAAGGGCAGAGCAGTGTGTCACCAGCCTCCTCCAGTGTGTCATGAGCCAACTGCAGTGTGTCACCAGCCTCCTCCAGTGTGTCGAGAGCCTTCTTTAGGAAATTTTTTATGTTCATATGACTCAAGTTTATTTTCAAAAGAAAAGAAAAGTTTGTTTTGTTATATTTTTAGCTTTTAGAACAGTTTGATAAAACTCCGTGGCAGTGCCCCCCAGACAGCAAGTGGTGGAAGATTCTGAGGGAGAGGGTGAAGAGCAATGAAGCCGTATCCAAGGTAACGCGGGGCCAGCGGAAATTCAAGATCCCTCAGGTCAATGGGTCGCTTAGTCCTTCCATGAGAGGATGTAGACAGTCGTAGGAAGCACTGCACTCTCTCAGCCTGGGGATCAAAAAACCAGGGCACACTTCTCACAAGGTCCACAAACCAGAAAGTGGGATAAGAACTAATAAAAGATGGTAGTGAAGCCAGGCATAGGGCGCACGCCTTTAATCCCAGCACTCGGGAGGCAGAGGCAGGTAGAGTTTGAGGCAAGCCAGGGCTACACAGAGCAAACCTGTTTGAAATCTTGAGGAATGCCCCCCTAAAAGGTGAGTCTTTAATTATTTAAATAGGAAAAAAATCTGTGCACGCCCCTGTGTGTGTCCGTGTTGTATAGTTAGTGTGTACTTTACCTGGAGGGGCCTCAGGCTCCTGCATGATTGAGCATCTGAAGAGTCACAGTTTGAGAGTGCTGTGAACCGGTAGAAGAAAAGCAGTCTGACCTTGGAAAGTTGTCAGTTTGATTTAGTGCAGAATGCCTGGGATACCTAGGGCATGTTAGGAGATGGCTGTCTGCCCTTAAGATGCCTTTCCCTCAAGGCATGTGAGTGTGATAGCCAGTTCCTTCTTCAGAATGGAAAATTGATCAGTGTATAATCTGCCTCCCCTTACATGCACACACACACACACACACACATGTGCACGCACACAAACGCACACGCACACACTGCCATTTAACTCTTATGTCACTGCTGGAAACTCTTGTGGCTTTCACGTCTGGCCTTGGGGTTTTGCCTGCTAGTGAAGGATTTGGAGATGAATTTTGAAATGGCCTTACTAGCGAGCACTACAATGGATCACTTCCACAATGTTTGGTGTCTTCTGTTTGAAGTCTTTACATGCCCAGCCCTTCCTCCTGACCGTCGGGTGGGATGCTGGCTTTTTACATTTGAGTGTTTTGTGTATTCGTATGTGTCTTGATTCAGCTGGTGAAGTGTTCAGTCTACACCCAGGGCTTCTTCTTTTTGAGTAGTTTATTTTGGGGGGGGGGCGTATACATAAGTGTTTGTGTGCGTGTATGTGTGTACACTATGTGTGCCTAGAACCCTCGGAGGTCAGATAGAACTGGAGTTGTGAATAGTTGTGAACTACCATGTGTATGCAGGGAACCCAATCTGGGTCCTCAGCAGGAGCAACAAGTGCCCTTGACCAGCGACCTACCTTTCCAGCCTGACCTAGGATTTCCTCCTGATGGAATGATACATTTGAAAAATTGAAATCTGAGCTAGGCATTTTTGTCCCCTAATATATCTGTCATCATAGAATAAGTTTGTATTTTCAACCAAACACAGCAGAATTTATGTGTCTAAATCCACTGAGACTGTTTCTACTGCCAGAAGCCAGGCTCAGTTCTGTTTTCTAAGTTATCATAAACACCTCAGGATGCCCTCATGGTTTCTGTAGTGGTGGGCAGAATATCTGTGCATCTTGGGTATATAACCTCCAGCAGGGGGTTTAGCACAGGTGCGGCTGCAGTGCTGGGACCAGATGGGACTGGTACTGATGAAACCCAGTGGCTCCTCCCAGCGCTAGCAGGCTGTCTTAGTCAGGGTTTCTATTCCTGCACAAACATCATGACCAAGAAGCAAGTTGGGGAGGAAAAGGTTTATTTGGCTTACATTTCCATACTGCTGTTGATCACCAAAGGATGCAGGACTGGAACTCAAGCAGGTCAGAAAGCAGGAGCTGATGCAGAGGCTATGGAGGGATGTTCTTTATTGGCTTGCTTCCCCTGGCTTGCTCAGCCTGCTCTCTTATAGAATCCAAGACTACCAGCCCAGAGATGGCACCACCCACAAGGGGACCTCCCCCTTGATCACTAATTGAGAAAATGCCCCATAGCTGGATCTCATGGAGGCATTTCCACAACTGAAGCTCCTTTCTCTGTGATAACTCCAGCTGTGTCAAGTTGACACAAAGCTAGCCAGTACACAGGCCTGTGGCTGTCTGGAGACATCTACCTTGCTATCTATCTATGTCTTCACTCAGAGACTTCTAAAACAGCTGCTTTCCAATGTGTGAGAGAAGAGCCAGGTTTTCAGATCATCTTCTGTAATCCTAACATCTTAATTTTAAACTTAGGGCCATACTTCTGATAAAAATATTCTGAAAAATACATAAGACAATGTTTTTTCTTTCTTTCTTAGTTTTTTTTAAATAGAAAAATGTATTTACAGGTGGTACACTAAGTACTATGATCAGAAAGCACAAAGACATCTGGCTGCTATAATACAAGCACTGGTTCAAGAGGCAGTTACTAAGAACTTCGAGGGAGAAGCCTGTAAAAAGAAAAGGTTCAAACTTTTCATCCCCAATTTGCTACACAGATCAAAAGGAGTCCCCACAGCCCACGTGACTTCCTCACATAAGCTGCCATCTCCCATAAGAGTCACATGTGGTTGTAAGCTGTGGACATGCTGAACTGAAAGTGTTTTTCAAGAGTGTACTGTAGGATTGTTCTGTTTTGTTAACCCAGTGTTGTTCAGCCACCTTTACTGTACGACTTCTGCAGGTGTTTGATATGGTAGGGTGCGTCGACTCACCAGGACACGGGGGATTCCCCAGCTTGTTCATTGTGTCCCAGCTGGGACTGTAGGGCACACTGGAGTAAGCATAGATCTGGATAGTTCACAGTTCAAAGAGTAGCTGCTGTGCAGCCATTTGGGAATCTTGTAGCTTATTGATGGCCTTACACTGTTCTAAAATAACTATGGTGATAGCTTACTGTCACGGTAACTTTCATGATGTCCCAATTTAATTTCTTGTATACTCTCCTCTGCTATTTTAGGAATTGGCTTCCAAAATGTCCCTCCCTATGAATTATTACACAGTGTTCTACCACGTTCAAGAACAGTTGCCCAGAGACTGTTTCATAGTGAGTGAGGGCGCAAACACCATGGACATCGGCCGGACTGTGCTTCAGAATTGCCTTCCTCGTCACAGGTGAGACTCTGAGGGGGAAATGACAGCAGGTCTCATTTGAAGCCCCAGTGAAGCTGATTATGAATAATATTTGAAAACTGTACGTGTCTACTGTGTAGAAACATATCTCATAAATGTATTTTAAATTTTTCTTCAGACTTTTTTCATTTATTGTATGTATGTGATTTGCCTGTGCGTATGTATGTGTACCACATGTCTGCCTGGTGCCCTCAGAGGTAGGAAAGGGGCTTTTGGATCCCCTGGGACTGGAGTTATAGCCTGTTGTAAACCTCCATGTGGGTAGTATTAGGAATAAACTCGGGCCCTCTGCCAAAGCAGCAAGTGCTCCTAACCTCGAGCCATCTCTCCAGCCCCACATAAGGGTTTTGGTTTTGGTTTTGGTTTTTCCAGACAAGGTTTCTCTGTGTAGTCTTGGCTGTTCTAGAACTCGTTCTGTAGACCAGGCTGGCCTTGAACACAGATATCCGCCTGCCTCTGCCTCCTGAGTGCTGGGATCAAAGGTGTGTGCCACCACTGCCTGGCTCATAAGTATGTTCTCAAGTGAGATTTTATAGTTTATAGTTTTTATGCTCCCTAGTCCTTGGTATAGTGTGATAATTTGTACAGTCAGTGTCCTGAGAGGATATTTACAGTCATCCAAGCAAGCATAAGTGGCTGGTTTCTTTTATGCTGCTTATCCTTGACAAATTAGTTCCTTATGTCCTAAAGATTTTATATTAAAGAAAAATGCTTATTAATTTTTTTCCACAAACCACATAAACAAAGGCTGAAAGATTGTGTTTACACTGCACGATATGTGGAGAGGGTTTGACTTTAGCTCTGTTCCTAACAGGCTTGATGCTGGTTCTTTTGGAACAATGGGGGTTGGCCTTGGATTTGCCATTGCAGCTGCTCTAGTGGCTAAAGAAAGATGCCCTGGAGAGCGAGTCATCTGTGTGGAAGGCGACAGTGCCTTTGGATTTTCTGGCATGGAAGTGGAAACCATCTGCAGGTAAATCGCAGCGTTTCATGCTCACACCTAGGAAACCGTGCAAGGCTTGCTTGCTTCACAAGCAGGTGTCCTGCACAGCATTGTCTAAGCCTTCATGGAGAAACTCCCACCACGTCAGCTGAGGACTCTGCCAGCCCCCTACCCAGCTGTATTTAAGCTACAATAAAATATTCTACTTAGAGCTCTTCATAGGGTTCTGTGAATCATGTTTTTGGGACTTTCAAAGCTTTGATATATAAGACTGTCGAGATCAAGAAAACCAGGTTTGGCAATACACTCTGTAGTCCTGAGGTGGCAGTGGAGACAGAAGGATCTGGAGTTCAAGGTTATCCTCCACTGCATAACAAGTTCAAGGTCAGCCTAGACTACATGAACCCATTAGGATAAAGTATGGTCTGTTCAAGGCCTGTATTAACAACCAATTAACGTATGCCAAAAAGATGATGTATGGAGAGAATTTAGCTTTCTAGAGGGTGATAACTCCCTTGTAGCAAGCACAGAGAACAAATAGTTACCATATTCATTTACTTAGTTCTATCATGACTCCAAGCCCTCAGAAATTATATATGTTTAGAAAAAAAACCCCACATCCTTTTTGAGCTTTTCAGCTTTTTGTCTTTGCTATACTGTTGAAGACATTGATGGATGCTCTTTCTCTGCACCAATGACACTGTGCTGTTTTTGATTGATGATGCAGATTGGGTGTTAGTTGTCTGTGTGTCTCTCACAGTAGCCAGCGCAGGCTGGTTGTCATTGAGGCATTCAGTAATAGAATGAGACTTAAGTGTTCCTAGGAACTGTCTAGAAACAGGCCTCAGAGGAGTGGGGGAAGTGTTTTTTTCTTGTACCCAACTGGAAAATTTCAGCAACTTACCCAGGGTCCTAGCCAAGCAGATGACCAGCCCCGAGTCTTGAACACATTCCACTACTGAAATGTTTCTATCAGTGGTTTGGTATTTTTTAAAATTGGGATAATAAATGCTTGATTTTTCTCTCTGATATTGAAATTTTCTTATAGAAAACATCCACTTTTAAGTAAAAATTTCAGTTTTAGGAAAAGAAATTGCTTTAGAAAGAATGATATCTTCATAGTTTGTTTTCACTTTAGGTACAACTTGCCAATCATACTCTTGGTTGTAAACAATAATGGAATTTACCAAGGTTTTGACGCTGACACCTGGGAAAAAATGCTACATTTTCAAGAAGCTGCAACAACGTGAGTAACTCAGGACAGTGGGTAATTACTTTATGCCAGGTGTTTGGTTTGTCTTTTAAAAGTTTGCTGTGTTGAAATGCGCCTCCGTATCATACACTTAGTGAGTTCCTCAGGCCCTTTAAAAGGCAGAAGCCATCTCTTCACGGTTTCTTTTTACACAGCTACCCATGACTGTTGACTGTTGAAATCAGGGACCCACTGATGACTCAGCAAGCTCTGTGATGTCTACACTTAGGTAACAGTAGTGTAGCGATTACTGATACTGTTGATGCTGTATTAGTCAGGGTTCTCTCAAGGAACAGAACTCATGAACGTATATAAGAGCCAGCATAAGGGAACATATTGGCATGGTTTAGAGTTTGTGGTTTCTCTGGCTCGCCCAACAATGGCTATCCCAACAGAAGAACCCAATAGCTGTTCAGTCCACAAGGCTGGCCTTTAGTCCTGACGAAGCAGGGTCTAATTCCAGTGAAGGAAGGCCTCAGCAGCAGAAGAGATGGACTTGCCAGTGAGGGAGGGCAAGCAGACAAAAAGCAAAGGCCCCCTCATCCCATGTCCTTTTGCATAGGCATCTCCAGGGGTGGCCCAGATTGAGGGTGGGTCTTCCCACCTGAAATGATCCAGTGGAGAGAAATCTCTCACAGGCGTGCCCAGGTACTTGGGTTTGAGTTGATTCCAGATATAGACAAGGTGACAGCCAAGCTTAGCCGTCACAGGGGCTGGTGTGTTATGTATACTTTAAAGCTTCCTTTCTTTTCCCACAAAGCTAAACCTTCATTATCTGATGGCAGAACCAAACTTAAGACTGTTAGAACTGGTTGTGGGTATACAAATAACAGCTTATGAGACAGCCGAGGATAACGAAGAGTAGTGTTTTCATTTATGTATGCTTTCATGGTTGATTTTACATAACCAGGCAACATGCCAGTATAACATCCATACACATAAAATAAAAGTAAATCCTTGGTTGCCAAGCATGTTGGCACACACCTTTAATCCCAGTGCTTGAGAGGCAGAGGCAGGGAGATCTCTGACTTTGAGACCAGCCAGTCTGGTCTACAGAGTGAGTTCAAGGCCAGTCTGGTCTATAGAGTGAGTTCGAGGACAGTCAGGGCTACATAGAAAAACCCTGTCTCAATCAATCAATCAATACATAAATAAACTATTTTTTAAAAATCCAGTTTCTTGGTTTAGTTAAATTTCAAGTACTCATAGAGACAGGTAGTGTGTGGCCAGCATACTTTAAGTCATCTCTGTCATTACAGAAAGTTCTCTTAGACATTGCAATATAAACAATAAAAATACAAGAAACAATGTGTACTAACACACACGTGTTGTCTACCGACTCTTCCTGGAGGCTGAGGCAAGAGGACCACTCAAGCTGACGAGTCCAAGATACATCTCGGCTCTGATGGTGCTACCTCCACACCATGCCCTCTGCTGGTTTTGTGTGGTGAATGCCACCTGTACGAGAGGGCAAGAAACATGGGCCAGAAACTGGAGAGATGGCTCAGCAGTTAAGAGCATTGACTGCTCTTCCAGAGGTCCCGAGTTCAATTCCCAGCAACCAAATGGTGGCTCATAACCACCTGTAATGGGATCCAATGCCCTCTTCTGGTGTGTCTGAAGACAGACAGCTACAGTGTACTTATATGCATACAATAATAATTTTTAAAAAAGGAAACATGGGCCAGACTTCTCTATAACATTGCCAGTTAGCACCCTGGTGACTTTCATGAATGACCACACACACCACAGCACAGCCTGCAGCCAGGTGACTCAGTACACACTTTGAGAAACACACATATCTGTCTGAATCTCATGGGGCCGCTGACAAGTTAGGGTCATGGAACCAAAGCCCTTCACAAAGCTGAAACTCTTTCAAAAAGTTGAGACAGTTAATGACTGCAAAGTTAAAGACTTTCAGATTGAAGGGTACACTCAAGTCCAACAGTTACAATTCAGATGGCTGTTTAAAGCGCTGTCCTAGGGTTGTTGGATATTGTCTTTGAGGCTAGAATCCAGTGGCCAACTGATTATTTGGTTGGGTTTGGTTTGGTTTGGTTGGTTGGTTGGTTTTGCTCTAAAGGGGAAAAGAACTATATTTTTAAAAAAATTTATGAGAAACCCCCCCCACAAACAAACAAACAAGCAAGCAAAAGCCAGGCATGGCGGTAGCTGCCCTCACTAGCCAGTCAGTAAACTGTCAGTTGCATTAACTGTTAAGGACGTTGTCATTGGCAGATAGAGCTGCAGTTTCTTTTAGTAATAAAAGACCTGGAGTTCAGCTAGCTCACCAAAGGTGCCTGAAAATCTTGAGATGAAGCAGAGGAAGGACAGGGACCATGACATATGTGTTACATACTGCTGTTAAACAGAGCTGTTCTGGAAAAAAAAAAAGTCTGCCTCGTGGGTCAGCTTAAATTTTTTGCAGATAATCTTGGAAAATTCTTTGTTTCTAGAAGCTTAAAGATTTTTAATTTTGCTGTCTTACAAATTGCTTTTCAGTGTCCCTCCAATGTGTCTCTTGCCAAACTCGCACTATGAGCAGGTCATGACTGCATTTGGAGGCAAAGGGTATTTTGTACAAACACCAGAAGAGCTCCAACACTCGCTGAGGCAGGCTCTGCAAGACACAAGTAAACCCTACCTTCTCAACATCATGATTGAGCCACAAAGTACACGCAAGGCCCAGGTAGGTTCAGTCGCTAAACAGAGGACAAGAATGTATATTCTCTCAGGACTCCTTCCTGAAAGGCGAGCCCACCACAGTCAGCGTCCCTTCTAAGTCTGTTTCTGAGTTTGGCAGTTTTGTTTGCTTATTCAACAAAATATTTGTTGAGATGTTGCTATGTGTGTTGTTTAGAGTAAGAGGTGAGCAAACCCAGGCTGTCCTCATCCCACAGAGCTTCCAGTAGCAGGGGACATGGACAGTAGGCTACCTCACAACTCTATGCTACATGACAGAGCATGGTGACCAGCTAGCTATACGTGAAGAAATACATTGTGGTTATAGGAAATCTCATTAGGAGTAGTGCTTGAACTGCAATCAGTGATGACTTAGCAGAGAGGAGGTGTGGAAAGGGGTCCAGGGCTCTGTGTCAAGAGGCAGCTGACCAGTTGGAGGAGCTGTAGGAAAACCAAGTACAGTGAGCACCGTGTAGATGAATCTACAGCCAGTGGTGTGTGCAGCCAGTGGTGTGTGCAGCCAATGGATCTATGCAATTGCGGTCAACTTAGTCCCTGTAACCTCTAATGGGTATTGGTGCAGTAGCCACAATAGTGCGATAAATGTCAAAGTGTGCCGTGTGATGTCGCCTTCCATCTTAGAGTAAGCTGATTTTCATTCTTAATCTGTGTGCTCTGGACCTTCTGTCTGCTTGTGCTTACGTACCTGCCTTCCAGGAGTCCACTCTTCAGAGCAGAAATCTACTCAATTATTCGTTCCCTCTCCCCTCTCCTTTCCCTTCCCCAGCATGTGTGTATGTATGTGGTCTGTGTGCACATGTGTTCACATTTTTGGGTGAACATGTGTGCAGTGAGTACGTAGGCCAGAAGCTGAAATCAGGTGTCTTCCTCAATTGTCTTTCACTTTCTCATTTACTGAGCCAGGGTCTCTTCCTAAACCCAGAGCTCACCCCAGAGGGAACCTCAACTTCCCCTCCCAAGCTCTGAGGTCACATGCGTTTATGTGGGTACCAGGAGTCTGAACTCCAATCTTTATGCTTGCCAGCAAGCACTTTATCCACGAAGCCATCTTTCTAGTCCCTCTCTCTTGGTTCTTATGAGCAGATACCTGAACAATCAATAAAATGTACAGCAACTAATTTGGAAGCAGTCAGATATATAGAATTCTGCTGAGATTCTGTTTGTGTACAGGCAGACATGGGAGACCTCAGAATTTACATGAGAGCAAAGATGCTCAGCATAGAACCTGCTGGTCATGCAGATGGACAGATGGTCGGGAGGGAATGGGCGGTGGCATTGGCAGGGATCCTTCCCGTCCCTTTAAAGATCTGCTTCAACATCTGATCTACAGTTTCCTATGAACAGCATTTGCATATTTCAGAGAAGTAGAAATTATCACTGCCATTTGTAATTCTGTAGGATTATCCCTGTATCAAATACTTGAACATTTTTTTATCTTCATTCCAGTGGGATTCTGGCATATTTTCATTTCCAAGCTGTGATTTTTTTTTTTTTTAATTGAATGTTTGTCTGTCACTGTTCGCCATTGAGTCACAGTGGCTGGCTGCTTCCCGCTTTCTGCAGGAATATCTAAGTCTCTCTACCTAGTGGGCAAGGCAGTAATAGTGAACTGGTCTCACTAACCGCTTTTCAGCTCTTTTTGACCAAACATAAACCTTCTTTTACCACCATCGTATAGTTCTTGTAGATCTTAAAGGGATTACAGTGAGGATGCGGTGTAATACGGCCATCTCTTCTGCCTCAATGCTGTCTTTTTTTTCTTCTAGGATTTTCACTGGCTCACCCGTTCTAACATGTGAATAAACTACTTGATGGTTTTGAGGAATTTCCTCTTTCCTGCAAGGTAGAATTTACTTTTCAGAGCAAAATTGCCATAATGCTAAAATTATATTTAAAAATACACTTTAATAATCCCAACACTCGGGAGGCAGAGGCAGACGGATTTCTGAGTTCGAGGCCAGCCTGGTCTATAAAGTGAGTTCCAGGACAGCCAGCACTATACAGAGAAACCCTGTCTCGAAAAACCAAAAAAAGAAGAAAAAAATACACTTTAAATTGTGTTTTATAGTAAAAAAATATATAATTGATTAAAACCAGACGTTATTTGTTACGACTTTGTTTTTGTTTTTGTTTTTTAACGTGCATTGATGTTCTGCCTGCATGTATGCATGTGTGAATGTGTCAGATCCCCTGGAACTGAAGTTACAGACAGTGGTGAGCTGCCATGCAGGAAATTGAACCTGGGTTCTCTGAAAGAGCAGACAGCACTCTTAACCACTAAGCCCCCATAAGTTTGGATCTTTAAGGCTTGTGGTATGTGGTAAAGGCTTGGTCAGTGGCTCCTGGCACTGTCGGATGGCGGAATGAGGTCACTGGGAACTAGCACCCAGTGTGATGCCACTCCTCAACCCCACATGCCCTGCTGAGCAGGCCCTTTCATGAGCTCCCTGTCATGATGGACTCCAGGCCCAAAAGCAGACGGGCGAAGTGACCAAGGACTGGGACGTCCACCGCTGAGCAAGGGGTGCAGAGATGACTCCACGGTTAAGAGCACAAACTACTCTTGCATAAGATGTGAGTTTGGTTCTTAGCAACAGTGGGAGGTCCACAACTGCCTGTGATTGCAACTCCAGGGACTCAGGGGAATTTAATGCCTTCAGTTTCCTTTGGCACCTACATTCTCATGCATACACCCACACACAGATGCATATGTGTACACAGCTTAAAATAAAATGAAGCTTAAAGCTTACAAGGCTATTAACCAAAATAAATAGTTCTTCCTTTTAAATTGATTTTCTCCAGTACTTTGTCAAGGAATGGAGATTGACTAACAGTATCCTACCACATAAATAGTCAAATACCAGCATTGGAGAAAGACATAAAAGCCGTATGAATGACGTAGCATTCAGAGATCCCGAGAGCACCTCTCGGCCGCAGAGTGTAGACTTGGTCTATTCCGTGTTTTATGGTTCTAATCTCAGTTGTGGCACTTGCCCTATATGCCCTATATATACTTGCCCTATATATACTTGAGTGTTGTTATGGAAAGGACTCAGTGGTCCAGAGAAGTCACACCCCTTCCAGACTAACCGCTGTAGATTAGCTACTTTGCGTAGGCTTACTACACTGAGACCCAGGAAGTTATCCATGGTATATTAGCATGTGCTGTGTGAGGACATTTTGGTCATTGACAGACCATACGATGGTAGTGTTGTCTTACAATTATAAGGGAGCTCACCAGCCTGAGTTACCCTGAGAGCTCAAGGTGTGCCTTAGCTGCTGATGCAAAGTCTGTCTCAAGATTTGGCTCAACTAGATGGCTTGTCTTGAACACTCCAAGCCTGAGTTTAATATCCTTAGCACCACCAATAAATAAAGAAATAAATAATTGAAGAGAAAGAAATCAGGCAAATGATTCAGAGTGTAAAATGCTTGTCTTGCAGAGCCTGATCTCTAAAACCTACAGAAATGTAGAAAGGGGGAACCAAGTCTACAAAGTTGACCTCTGACCTCTACACTTTGGCTGTAGCACACACACACCCACATATGTGCATACACTCACACACAGTAAAAGCTTTTAAAGACAGAATTGTGGCATAAGGTTGTGCACCCAAACTGGGTTTATACAACGATGGGAAAACGACAAGCAATATTGCTTGGAACTTCAGGATTTTAACACGGGTTTCACAGTTTTAATGCAATGTAGTAATGGAAGTACTTTTATGTCATTTTTTGTCTCCTGAAAAATGTTAAAAGTGAGCCAGGCAGTGGTGGCACATGATTTTAATCCTAGCACTCAGGATGCAGAGATGGTCAGATCTTTGTGAGTTCAAGGCCAGCCTGGTCTACAGAGCAAGTTCCAGGATAGCCAGAGCTACACAGAAGAACCCTGTCTCGGGGAAAAAAACCCAAAGATAGATAGATCAATCAATCAATAAATGCCCAACAACAACAGAAAGAAAATATTGGAAGTGTTTTTGCAGTTGCTGGGAGTTGAATCTAAGACTTTGTACATCCTAAGTGGAGTCTATCTTCTAACTATCTCTCTAGCTAAAAGTAAACACTTTTTAAAAGAAAATCAGAACTGTATTTTAAGATATTAGGAGACTGGAAAGATGGCTCAGAGGTAGCTTCTCTTGCAGAGGTCCTAGGTTCAGTTCCCAGCCCCCACATAGAGGTTCACGACTGCCTATAACTCCAGTTCAGGGGACGCACTGCCCCCTGCTGGCCTCCCGGGAACCAGGCACACACATTGCATACTGATAAGTGCCGGTACTCGATCGTAACGACGACGACGACAACGATGACTAGAACTAAAAAACTAGAAGTGGATATACCTGTTAGTTTGACAGTTTTTCATGAATCAGAGCACAAGACTTTATATTAAAATTCAGCATATATACATTACACTAGATGTGTCTGCATTGGCTGAGTTGTAACACAAGAGACCACCTCAGGGTGGGACGTTTCTAGCTTTAGATGAGAACCCAGAAGATTTTTGCAGTGGGCAGTGTACGGCTCTCACAGGGCCCTGATCCAAGCCCAAAGTGCACAGGAGGAATCACAGAGGAGCATTTGGCTTGGGCAGCCCACATGACCTCGGTAATCGCCTCTGCCCATGGGTGCCTAACGGCCAAATGTAATACAAAGTTTTGACACAGATTATGTGGCGGGCTTAATATTTTTAAGTTGAACTCTATTACTCCAGTTAGACATAATTAGGGGTAAATGTCCCCTTTTCTAACTGTGTTATCCTTAGAAGAAAAAAAAAGTTGGCTGGTTAATAGTGTGGCCAGCAGAGGTCAGTCCAGATTAATCCAAGAACACCGTGCCTGATCATCCACTCCTGGCTTATTTTGTAAAGCAACCTTGTAATTAGTTTAATCATAGGAGTTACTTCTTAGAAGGGTAAAATATGAGGAAATTCTCTCTAGGTGTATGTACCTGTAATCCCAGGACTCAGGAGGATAGACCATGAGAGTCTTAATTTTGAGATTGGCCTGAACTACATAGTAAGACCCTTTGCCTCAAAAACCAAAGCTCCTTTAATATGAATCTGATTGTTGATAATCAAAATCATAAATAATGTTTAGCATGGTAGCATACCCCCTCCATCTCAGCACCCAGGGAAGCAGAGGCAAGCAGACCTCTCTGAGACCTTGGTCTACACAGCCAGTGAGTGCTACATAGCGGGACCCTGTCTCAAAAACAAAGCGTTGAATGTTTTCATCTTATAGCCGAATAACATCCATGCTTACACAGTCCTGGTAACAACTCAACTGTGATCTCTTAGGCTAGTTCCTTTACTGATGTGCTTGGTCATAGTTCATGAGGTTATTTAGGGAGCCCAAAAGCTATCTGTAGTGGCTATTCCTGGTTGTCAACTTGACTATATTTGAAATGAACTACAATCCAGAATTGGAAATCTCACCAGTGAACCTAATCTGGAGACTGGGAGATAGAAGTTTCTGATCTGGATCTTGGTATGGAGATCTTGAGACACAGTGGTGATTGAATCCAGAAGATTAAGACAGGGAGATCTCCGAGTCCAAGGTCATCTGGGATTAAAGGTGTGGTGGCACACACCTTTAATCTGGGCTACACCTTCTGCTGGGGATCATATAAGGACATTGGAAGAAGGGAGTCTGGCTCTCGCTCTTTCGCCTTCTTGCTGTGTGGGACTCAGCAACTGCTAGATCCTTGGACTTCCATTCACAGCTACTACTGAACCATTGTTGGGATTTGGACTGCAGACTGTAAGTCATCAATAAATTCCTTTACTATATAGAGCATATCCGTAAGTTCTGTGACTCTAGAGAACCCTGACTAATACAGAAATTGGTACCATCATAGTGGGGTATTCCTGTGACAACCTGACCATGTTTTGGGGAGGACTGTGGAAGGACTTTGGAACTTTGGGCCAGAAGATCCATTCGGTGTTAAGAGCTCTTTGGAATGTTGTGTAGGAGCTTGGAAGATAATGTTCAGAACAGTGCAGAAGATGGAGGCCTGGCTTCTGTAATTTCAGAGGGAAAATTAAAGACTCTTTTCTGGGCCTTTACTATTTTGGATTGTGAAGATACTGTGGTTCTGGTTAGCTGGGGCTGAAGAATCAGCTGTGATTAACAAGATACCAGAACCACTAAAGTGAAACCTTTGTATTACTGGGACTATTGATGCTGGTTAGCTGGAGCTAAGAAATTAGCGGTGATTAAGAAGAGACCAACATCATTGAGGTGATATCTTCTGGGAAGTGTTTTCTGAGAGCACAGAGGCTGTGTTCCAGAGATAGCCAAGGTTATACCTTGTGCTGTGGCTGGACTTGTTAATGTGTAAGAGTTACTCAGGTGGTACTGGTTTTAACAGCATGAAGGGGTCATGCAGAGCAGCTGAGTCTATGGAAGTACTGTGGGAGACCATGGAAGGCCCATTGGTGAAGGTGCACCCTCAGTTGTAATTGATGGCCCAGGACTGAAGGGATCATGCAAAGGAGTTGAGGCTTGGCACCATGAAGAGAGCCCATGAGAGGCTAGTGTTGAAGACTAGTTACAGTGGAAGACAGCAGCATTTTGGAGAAGCCAGTATCATGAGATGAACACCAAGAACAGCAGCAGCAGTGAAGTACAGGCAGCTGGAGCTGAGAAGACAAGGTGTGTGCTACAAAGGGCATGGCTGGAGAAGTGACCCAAGCCCTTGGAGGAGCCCAGAAGAGTGTGAGTTGTATCCCAGACATTGGACAGTTGGAGTTTGATTTTGCTTTTCATTGTGACTGTGCCCTGATGCTTTTCCCTCTAAACAACTTTAAAAGTCTCACAGTCTTTACAAATTCTTAAAATTTCGATTTCTCTTAAAATCCAAAGTCTTTACAATTAAAAGTCTCTTAACTGTGGGTTTCACTAAAATACTTCCTTCAAGAGGGATGAATAAGAAACTAAGGGTTGAGGCTTACTAGTGATGTGTTTGTGTGTCAAGTTGACAACGGGTCAATTGTACTGGCTAGCTTTGTGTCAACTTGACACAGCTAGAGTTATCACAGAGGAAGGAGCTTTAGTTGGGGAAAGGCCCCCATGAGATCCAGCTGTGGGGCATTTCCTTAATTAGTGATCAAGGGGGAGAGGCCCCTTGTGGGTGGGANCATCTCTGGGCTGGTAGTCTTGGATTCTATAAGAGAGCAGGCTGAGCAAGCCAGGGGAGGCAAGCCAGTAAAGAACATCCCTCCATGACTTCTGCATCAGCTCCTGCTTTCTGACCTGCTTGAGTTCCAGTCCTGCATCCTTGGGTGATTAACTGCAGTATGGAAATGTAAGCCGAATAAACCCTTTTCTCCCCAACTTGCTTCTTGTTCATGATGTTTGTCCAGGAATAGAAACCCTGACTAAGACACTATCCAAAAACATAGCGCTTTGCCTGGCATACAGAATGAATATACTGTCGTTTGGAAAGGTGGGCCCTTAGCAGAGAACACAAGATGGAAACTAACGGTGATTCAGGGTGAAGCACAGTGGTTTATTTTTGAAGTAAGTGGTTCTTCCTCCCAAATACAGTAGATATTTTCAGGCAAGTGGGTCACCGTGTCTGTAGGGGTTCACTAAATAAGAGTTGTATGAGAACTCATAGTAAAAAGCGGTTCTGTGGACATTATGTGAAGTCAATAGATTTGACCTCCCCTTAGGGAAAAGTCTCAAGTCCATTACAAGGAAATGGTAACCCTTGGGACTCCAAAGGAAAAAGAAATCAAAAGTGAAGGTAATAACTTACCCTGATGTCCCTACCCGCCCCTCCTTTGGCAAGACCCTGCCAGCCATTAGCCAAGCTGGCTTGGAACTCAGTATGTAGTTCAGGCTGGCTTCAAACTCACAGTCCTTCTGCCTCCACCTCCCAAGTTCTGGGTAATTTTTAAGTGGGGGAAATACTGCATTGCTATGAAGAAGGTTCTGAAATACATGCAAACTTAGACTACACTAGTGCACCATATGAGTGTATTAAGATGTCTGAAAGCCAGTTAAACTCTAGTTGCAGATTTGGCAGAAAGCCCAAGAAACCTGCCCTGCCTGATGCAGGGGGTGGAGTTCATGCTGAGGGAGGTTGAAGGCTGCCTGTTGTCTGTCTGGTAACTGATGCTGCTAAGCTAAAACTGAGTCATGAGGAAGAGAGCAGCTGAAGGCCTGCCTTGCTCTGCCCGTAAAAGGAACAGTAAAGACTGCCAGGGATTCAGCTCTGACAGGCACCACTGCCTCTACGTGAGGATTCCACTGGACAACCCTCCATCGTCCCTCATCCTCAAGGCCTTTTTATCCAGAAAAAAAAAAAAAAAAAAAAAAACAAAGATAGCTGATCAACAAACCCGCAGCAAATTTGGATGGTGCACTAACCCCTCCAGTCAAGGAGCAAAGGAAGACACACCTAGAAATTCCAGTGTCTCCAGTTTCAAAGTAGGAAGGGAAGCTTGCAAGGTAGGCCCATAGCATGGAAATAGCCATAGAGGTGGTGAAAGCCATCCTTTCTTTCCTACTGTCAATGGAGCTGGCTTTGTGGTGCAGTTAATCTCCAGCCATGTGGTTTTCTTCTCCCAAGACTTGTTCTCTTGGTCCCCGAATGTTCCTGATGGCGGCCTCCCCGTGTCTAGCCCCAGCTCCAGCTTAGCTCCTGCTATTCTTGCAGTAGTGTTTTGGTACCAACGCCCATCCTTATCCCACAGTACTTCTGCAGTGCTGCCTCCCCTCTAGGGCCTCTGCTACACTGTAGCATCTTTGCAACACAGTATTCACGGTAAGTTAACTCCCATCTCTCCGTGTTGGTGAGCACCTCCCCCATCCTCTAGACCTGCATCCTCTTGCCCCTGTTTGGTCAGCTCCATGTTGACTTACTTACACCTGGCAAACAGTAATCGAGTATCACTGTCCCAGGAAGGAAGAAACTCAGGAGACCTACATCACAGAAACCACGCAGATTTCTAAACAAGCACACAGGTGGTTGATGACTAGCTTCTAAGGACCAGAAACCTGTCCTAATGCCTGGGGATGGAATAAACCCCTCAATGCTAGGGGCAGAGGCTGGGGCAGGTGAGGCCCCCAATTAATTGAAGCTTAGGTTTCTACCTCGGCAAAACAGAGTTCAAATTTTAAGTTCAATTGTGATAATAAATATTTCTCTCATACTTGAGGGCTAAAGTCTGGATTTTATGCCTATGATATTCATTAGAAAACAAACAAACAAACAAAAAACAAAAGCCTGTTCTACTGTTCTACGGTTCCTGTGTCCACACGCTCCGTAGGCTTAGCCACCCTTCCCTCACCCTGCCACCCTCTGCTCCTCTCACACAGGTTGTTGGGTTTTTTTGTTGTTGTTTTGTTCTGTTTTGGTTTGTTTTGGTTTGCTTTTTTGTGATTCTTTGTACTCATGTTTTTGTTTTTGTTTTTTTTTTACATGTTAATTGTGATGATCAATCTTGTCAGCTTGATTGGATTGATTGGAGAGATGTTTAGTAAAAGATGAGTAAATGTTTAGTAATGTTTCTAAAAGACATTTTGGCTGTATGTATGAGTGAGAATATTTCAAGAGAGTATTAATGATGGGAAGAAAACAGTCTGAGTGTGGGTGGCATGGTCACATAGGCTGGGAGGAACAAGGACACCGGCTCAGCTGGGAAAGGCGCTTCCTACCACACCTGACGAGCTTGATCCCTGGAACCCTCATGGGAGACAGAGACAACCAACTCCTTCAAGCTGCCCTCTGCCCTCACACACACTGTAGCACGCATGCTCATGCACACACACACACACACACACACACATGCACTCACACACGCATGCATGTACGCGCGCGCACACACACACACATAAATGCAATTTTAAAATCCCTTTTGAAAGCTTCTCAGTGGGCTGGTGAGATGGCTCAGTGGGTAAGAGCACCCGACTGCTCTTCCGAAGGTCCGGAGTTCAAATCCCAGCAACCACATGGTGGCTCATAACCATCTGTAACAAGATCTTGCACCCTGAAGACAGCTACAGTGTACTTACATATAAATAAATAAATAAATCTTAAAAAAAAAAAGAATGTACTGAAAGCTTCTCAGTGAGAAAAGGACGCCTGTTGGCACGAGTCCATCTGCTCTTCTGCTCCCTGACTGCCATGACTCCAGCTGCTTCCCCCACCGGTCCTCCCTCCATGACATTTCAACCTTCCAATGGGCCTAAAAGCCATGGTAACAACCAACCATGGGCTGAAACCATGAACCAAAAATCTTCCCTCCTTTAAGTAGTTGGTCATAGTGACAAAAGACTGATTCATTCAGACAAGTGGTACTGAGAACTGAGGCCATTGCTGTAACCAACTGACCTTGTGCTTTCTGTAGAGTTTTCTTTTAAAACTGGTTTAAATAATAAGTGTGGGGAAGCAGGCCAGAAGGGTTAGAAGATTAAAACGGGGTTCTGGTGGGAGACCAGGGGACCAGAATCTTGATAATATGAACAGTAGAGAGTACCCATGAGGGCTCTGTTGAGATTAAAGTAGAAGCCACTCATGTGACATTCTAGCTAAGAAAAAGATTTCCCATGCTCTAGATTTTGCAACTGATTTAAAAAAAAAAAAAGATTTACTTATTTAATGTATATGAGTACACTGTAGCTGTCCCCAGACACACCAGAAGAGGGCATCTGATCTCATTACGGATGGTTGTGAGCCACCATGTGGTTGCTGGGACTTGAACTCAGGACCTCGGGGAGAGCAGTCAGTGCTCTTAACCACTGAGCCATCCCTCCAGCCCCCAAACTGATTTTTTTAAATGAACTAATTTTACAGGAAGTTTCAAGGCATTGCAACACAGAGACTGTTGCGTAATTATCGCTGGAGGCTTTTAGGCAATTTGAAAATAAGGCTTGAGAGCAAAAAGCATAGTTGAAAAGTTAGAAAAACAGAGTTTTCCCAGAAACGTCCATGTAATGTTAGGGTTGAGGAAAGTGTAGCTGTTGGAGAGGTTGGGGCTGTCAAAAGCAAGGCAAGTGGTTTATACAGAGACGATGGGAAAGACGCCTAGATCATGTCTGAGGACTGAGGATGTCCCCACCTCAGGGGCTCAGGGGCAAAGGTTTTAACTCAGCTCGAGTTTGCTTGGAGAGGAGAACTCACACAAGACCACGTTGGGAAATGTTTCCCACAATCAGCCGATTAAGCACCATGAGGTCCCTGCATCTCCCTAGAACCAAGGGCTTCCTGCTATAAGGAAAACATCGCCCCGGGCCACATGATGTTGCTTATGCAAACATGCAGAGTCCACATGTTACTACATCATGGAGGTCCACCCAGACTAGAAGGCTGGACAGAGGTTGCAATCCCAGAGGGCAGTCCCTGAGAGGCTTGTGTGTGAAGCTGTGAGGGAGAAGCCAAAGACACAGTGGAGACCCCAGGAACCATCTGCCAAGTAAAGGTATGGGCAGTGAGCACACACCAGCCTTAGAGAGAAGCCCTGTGGGCTGCAAAGTGCAAGGCCATCGATGTGGGACTGCCTAAGCCCTCCGAGTCTCACACCACACCATGCACCTAGATGCCAGACACAGAGCTACAAGATGTGATGTTTCTCTGCTGGGTTTTGGCCTGCCTTAATCCCAGCCTTCTATACCCCACTCCTCTCTCTAGTATGGGAATGCTTATTCTGGACTTGCATGTTGGAAGTATGGAACTTGCTGTTTAATGTTATGAGGTACACAGCTTAACCTTGATTCCAGGCTGAACTTGGACTTCTCAGCTGTGCCAGAACAGTTAAGACTATAGGCATTTAAGATGCACTAAATGAGTGGTTCTCAACCCGTGGGTCGCCACCCCTTGGATCAAAGAACCCTTTTACAGGGGTCGTGTATCTATCAGATGTTTACATTACAATTCATAACAGTGGGAAAATCACAGTTATGAAGTAGCAATGAAATAATGTTATGGTTGGGGATCACCATAACACCATGAAGGGTCACATCGTTAGGAAGGAGAAAAGCCACTGTGCTAAATGCAGCTTAGGTTGTACAGTGGAGACGAGGGTTTGCAGGCTAGTGGTGGAGCAGTATGGTTTGAATGGGAAATGTATTCCACAAGCTTATACATCTGGGCCTTGATTGCTAGGTAACGGGCTTTGGTGAAGCTATTGGGTCCGAGGGGGCTGACCTAATCAAGGAGTTAATTAATCCATGACAGAGTCATGATATGTGCTCTTGCTGAAATATGGTAAGAAGTAGGTGGGGCATAGCTGAAGGGAGGCAGTCACTAAGGTGTGCAGGAGAACTGTATTATGTCCTCTGTCCCTTCCTCAGGTCTTTCTGCTTCCTCTCTGCCACAAGGTGAGCTACCTTGCTCTGCTGCACACTAACTGCCATGATGCTTAGCTCATCCTGGATTGGAACCCCTGAATCCATGAGCCCAAATATTTCCTCCATTTAAGTACACCTCCCTCCATCCCACAAGGACACTTACTCAACTATGCTCACAGCAGCTTTATTAGTAATAGCCAGAAGCTGGAAACAACCCAGATGTCCCTCGACTGAAGAATGGATAAAGAAAATGTTCATTTAAACAATGGAATACTACTCCTCTATTAAAAACAATATCATGAAATTTGCTGGCAAATGGATGGATCTAGAAAAGATCATCCTGAGTGAGGGACCCTGACCCAGGAAGACAAACATGGTATATGCTCAGTTATAAGTAAAGAATATTCATACTACAATCCACAGAGCCATAGAAGCTATGTGTGGCAGTTTGAATATGCTTGGCCCAGGGAGTGGCACTGTTAGGAGGTGTGGTCCTGTTGAAGTAGGTGTGGCCTTGTTGGAGGAAGTGTGTCAACGTGGGGGTAGGCTTCAAGACCCTCCTCCTAGCTGCCTGGAAGACAGTCTTCTCCCTGACTTCCAACCAAGATGTAGAAAACTCTCAGCTCCTTTTCCAACACCGTGTTTGCCTGCACACTGCCATGCCTCCCGCCATGATGATAATGGACTGAACCTCTGAACCTGTAAGCCAGCCCAATTAAATGTTGTTCTCTGAGAGTTGCCTTGGTCATGGTATCTCTTCTTAGCATGGAAACCCTAAGACACTAAGTAGCAAGGAGAGCTCAAGTGGTATGCATGGATCTCCCTGGGAAGGGGAAATGTAATCGATTTCACCAGTGGACTGAGGATGGGGCTGGGAACAGGAGGGAGCAGATTGGAGCGAGAGAACAGGGAGAGATGGTTGGACTTAGAGGGCATTTGGGGATGATGTAGAGATCTAGTGTAATGGAAACGTCATGGATTCTACAAGGGTGACCCTAGTGAAAAGTCCTAACAATGGGGAGTACAGAATCTGAACTGACCATCTTCTCTGATCAGGCAACTACGAGCCCAGGTTAGTTGGGGCCACCCCAACTCCCCAAAGTCAATGAAATGATTACTATTGATAGTCTGCTGTACTTGTAGATGGCAGCCTACCCGAATCCTCATCAGGGAGACTCCATCCAGCAGCTGTTGGAAACAAATGCAGAGACCCACAGCAAACCATAGGCAGAGCTGGAGGAATCCTGCAGAAGAGGGGGAGGAAGGATTGTAGGAGCCAGAGCGGTCAAGGACACCACAAGAAAACCCACGGAATCAACTAAGCTGGGCTCATAGGGGCTCTCAGAGACTGAACCAACAATCAAGATGCCTGCATGGCTCTGACCTAGGTCTTCTGCATATATGTTACAGTTGTATAGCTTGATGTTCTTGTGGGAGTTCTAACAGTGAGAGCGGGGGCTGACTCTGATTTCTTTTGCCTGCTTTTGGAACCCCTGTCCTCCTACTGGGTTGCCTTGTCCAGCCTTAAGATGAGTGCAGTTGCCTCATCTTACTGCAACTTGATATGACGTGGCTGGTTGATAACCTTAAGAGTTCCACCCTTTTCTGAAAGAAAACAAGAGGCATGGATCTGGGGGAGAAGGAGGGCCTAGAAGGAGTGGAGGGAGGGGAAACTGTGGTCAGGATGTAACATATGAGAGAAGAGGCAAGGGAGAATAGGAAATGTACCACATCCCACAGAGATTCATGAGGCAACACTCAAGCAGAAAGCATTACTGAGTCTTTGACAGAAGAAAAAGGCGGAGATGGGGAACCCTGATTCAGGGCAGGTCTTGGGTAGTGTGGGGCTGCCCCCAGTTGACTTCAAGTGGCTCCAACAAACTTAGGGCAGGAGGATCCAGAATGGGGAGCAGATAAATGTGGGCCACAAAGAGGAATACTGGGGTGCTCAACCTGGGATTGGTTGGTTTACACATGAAAAGTGAGCTGACAGCCCCTGCAGGTGAAGATTGCATTCACTGGAACCAGAGCATCCCACCAGGAGGGGCAATCCCCCAGGGTCAGCACATCCAAATTACAGGAGGGAAAGCTGTGGTTAACACGGTGTCCCTAAGTGGTCAAGTCAGCAGGAAACGGACATCTGAGAAATTTGGTGTCTTATTTGTTACTTCTTTTTTGTTTGCTTTGTGTTTTGTTTTGTTGTTATTTTTTAGGCTTCATTTGTTTTTGTTTGTTTGCCTGTTTTTAAGACAGGGTTTCTCGGTAGACCAGGCTGTCTTTGAATGCAGAGATCCACCTGCCTCTGTCTCCAAGTGCGGGGATCAAAGGGGTGTGCCACCGCCACCTGTATTCTATTAGAGAATAACATCTTTCAATTTCCTGAAGTAGTTGTTTCGTTTGCTTGTTGGTGTTTGTCCGTCAGCAAGCTTTTTAAGGTTCTATGATACTGACATTACAGAACTTTTGTTAAACTTGTTTCTGAACTCACATCTGTTTCATTGTCAATGTAAATACATTTTCAATTTTCCACTGTATTTTATGTTTAATGTTTGCATATTTTGTGTGTGGATTCTATACCTACTGAATATTTTCTTGAGATGAGAGTTTCTGTAACCCAAGTTGACCTCAAACTCACTATGCGGCTGATGACCGTGAACTTCTGATCCTACCTCCCTCACCTTCTAAGAGCTGGGGTTTCAGCACACATGACTGTGTCCCATTTACCCGCTGCTGGGGATGGAACCCAGGGCTTTCTGTATGCTATGCGAGCTCTCTGCCCACTGATCTACGCAGCCTCAGTCCTGAGGGACCCTGAGAGGCTTTTCCTTTCTCACCCAGAAGCTAGTTCTCAAAAAGCAACGGTCAGTGTACTGACGAGCAGCTGTGCTTCTAGAGGTCTGAGACTCAGCACGTCCCTTACCTCCATCCCTCCTTCAGAAGCAAAGGATGATGGGAAGCCTCCAGTGAGCATTTCCGGAGGCTGCGGTGTTTTCTTATTGTCACAGTATAGATTTTAAATGTTCTCCAAGAGCCCATATGCCAAATGTCTGTGGCAGTGTTGGGGGGTGGGGCCTGGTTGGAGGAAGTTTGTTCTTGAAGGTGTATTAAACCTCAACCCTTCCGCTATTTTTGCTTCCTAGTCGCCACAAGGCCATCATCTTTGCTCTATTATATGCTCCCTAACACACAGTCCCCCAGTGGGGCCTACCAATATAAACTGAGCCCTCAGAAACCGTGAGCTGAGGTGTTTCTTTCCTGAGTTGATTTTCTTCAGGTATTTTATTACATCGGTGAAAAAGCTGACTATCAAATGTCTGCCCCAAAGGTATATAACAACACTGGGAGTGGGTTTCTATCATTGCTGATCCGTTACATTTACCTAAACTGCCTTCCTTCCGGGCATTGAGGCCAGTGATAACAAATACAGCAAACACTGAAACAGCTGTATTTGTTAGTTTTATTTTTTGGTCTTGTTTGTTCTTGTTTTTTGTTTTGTGGTCTTAACCTTTAAAAATCTTGGCCAGTTTCATTGGTAAATTTGCCAGGGTGGTAGTCTTACCTCCCTTTCCCAGACAGGAAGCACAAGTAAAGAAGGCTGTTGTAACTCAGGCCCTCTTGAAAGACCAATGATAATGCATTGACTTAGCCAGGGTCCTCTTGGGAGACCAGTGACACCACCTGGGGACTTTTGGAAAGGCTGGCTGAACTATCAGGCAATGGTGGAGGTGGGACCCTAGAGGGAAGGCTCAGAGGAGGAGTCCACATTTCAAGAAGTTAAGGAAAGTGGAACCAACCTTCTCCCAGGGAGTCCTCAGGTCTCTCAGGGACAGGGCCACCTCGCCCTCCTTGCTGGACTCATGCCATTGCACAATACCTGGGAGCTGTGGCAGATGTCACAGTGGCAGCTGGGGCTCTGGCTGGGCTCTGGTTTCAGCTGCGCATCCTGGAAGGGGTCTCCAGGCCGCCCCCGGCATAGTCTTGAGGTCTCCTGGTGCTTAGATCAAGATGAAAACCCAGGGGTTAGGTGTGTGTGTGTGTGTGTGTGTGTGTGTGTGTGTGCAGAATTCATTCTGCAGGACAGGTCTGCCATTTTGGACAGATAGTATCTGGTGGGGAAAGGCTTTGCACATGATGAGCCTGCGCCCATACTGTTTCTGCTTTGGTAGGTCTCAGCCTCTGGGAGCCTCACTTTCTCTTCTCTCTAGGGAGGGTAATAGAAAAACTGAACTTGGAGTTGTGTGGTGTATATATTGCTCACAGAAATGCTTAGCAGCCAGCAGAGCATCCTCCCACTCCAACCTCTGTTCCCATGTTGGCCCCTTGTAACCCTTTGGTGAGCAAAGTCCCTGCAACCACCCAGTGACCGTGTCTGACAGTCTGGGGAGGGCACATTTCACTTGGCAGTCTTCCTTCCACACCTCAGCACAAGGCTGAGCTGTACTGTTAGCTCAGTAAAGGTCCATTCATCTGAACCAAACTGAATTAGCCAGGCAGTCGGCAGCCAGGAAGTCACATGCTGCATTCCCAAACCAAGGAGAAATTAGTTTTAAATTATTTGTTGGTTGCTATTACCCATGCTACAGCTCCCTCCTATTAGGGCACATCAGAGAAAATTGGCTGCGGTCTATGAATGGATGTTTAGCAAGCCCTGTGCGAGCGTGAGGCTGTGTCTGTTCATGTGTGTGGGGAATGGAGTCCACAGCCCACATCAGCACTGAAACCCAGAGAGGGCCTTCAGATAATCCTGATCAAGCATACTGGAATCTGTCAGGTGGGACCCACACAGCCATATTGGTTAAAGCTCCCACCCTTGCTAAGTGTCCAGTGGGCCTCACAGGTTAAGGACAGGTGAAAAGTGGTTAAAGCTTCCTCTTCTAATCACAGGGACAAAATGACCTCGAAGAAAGCATGGTTTATTTCCATTTCTTTTCCATTTATTTTATTTTACGTATATGGAAGTTTTGTCTTCATGTGTCTGTGTATAATGTGTGTGGCTGGTACTCCGGGAGGTCAGAGGTCAGAAGTGGGCTGTGGTGATGTGGATAAGGATGACCCGCACTGACTTTGTACTTGATCCCAGTTGGTGGAAGGTGGAACTATTGGGGAAGGATTAGGAGGCGTGGCTTTGCTGGAGGAGGTGTGTTACTAGGGACAGGCTTTTAAGGTTTCAAAAGACCTCTCTCTCTCTCTCTCTCTCTCTCTCTCTCTCTCTCTCTCTCTCTCTCTTCCCCCTCCCTCATGGTTGTGGATTAAGATGTGAACTCTTTGCTGTTCCTTCTCTCTACCATCGTGGGCTCAAACCCTCTGAAACCGTAAGCCAAATTAAATGCTTTCTTTTTATAAGTTGCTTTGGTCACAGTGTTTTATCACAGAAACATAAAAATAACTAAGACAGAAGCCATTTCGCCTGCTTGCCCTCAGTCTTGCTGGAAAATTCCTTTACCCTGTTACTGAAACATTCTTACTTTTGTGCTAAAACCTACTTCCTTGGAATTCCAATAGACTGAAGACCAGAAGCAGCTCTCTAGGATTTCCCTGGGAAGTCCCAGAGTCTAGCCAGAGCTCTAGATCAGAACTGCTGAGACATCCAGTCTTATGGACTCAACAACTAACCTGTGCTTGAGCTTTCTGTTGGGAGATGACCATTGTTAGATTGATCTGACCACAGACTTTAAGCCTCTTGAATAAATCCAATATACTTGTGTGTGTGTGTGTGTGTGTGTGTGTGTGTGTGAGAGAGAGAGAGAGAGAGAGAGAGAGAGAGAGAGAGAGAGA
>NC_034597.1:22868554-22899164 GCF_900095145.1 Mus pahari | reverse complement strand
CCTTCCTCCCTCTCTTCCTTCTCTCCCTCCTCCCTCTCTTCCTTCCTTACTCCCTCCCTTCTCTCTCTCCTTCCCTTTCTCTCTCTCTGTTCTTTCCCTTCCCACCTCTTTTCTCCTCCCTGTCCCTTCCTTTCCCTTCCTTCTCTCCCCTCCTCCCCCTTTCTACTTTGTCATCCGAAGGTCAACAGCCCACTACAGCTCCCATGGTGCTCTGATATGCTGAGTCACCTCCCACCCAAGGCATGGATCCTGCCAACTAAGGGTTGAAACCTGAAATCATGAACCAAACAAACATTTCCTTCTTAATTTTTTTCTCAAGTATTTTTGTCACAGCAATAAACATTTAAGAGACTCACTTCTTTCCTCTCCTTGTTCCCTCCAGCTCTGAGGGTGAGATCATAGGAGAGACAGCAGTGCATGTAACACCCAGCCATCAGGGAGAGATCTGCTGCACTGTTTTCTATCCCAGTGTGAATGTAGTATCAAAATTCTCTACTGTGTCATGCCCCATTGTGACACCCACGGTATCTCAACGATGACATCACACTACTCTGTGACATCACAGATGTAAATTGTGATGGTTCAGTGCACCACTATGTCATCACTATGTTAAATTGTGATGTCATGATTCACCATTGTGTCATTAGGAGGTGAATTGTGGTATCACATCACGATGCTCTCTTCTCTGCCATCAGAATGTTCCCTTAGGTTCCCAGAGCTGATGTAGGTCTTCACGATGCACAATGCCCCTAATGATGCTGTGATGCACCTTTGTGGTGGGACAATGCCACATCATGACCACCCAATGCTTCGTTGTGACATCATGATGTTCTATTGAGTGCTAGTTTTCTGTCTTTTTTATGATAGCAGCCCTGTGTGTATGTGGCATGTACACGTGTGTGCACTTGGGTGTGTGTGAATGCATAGTGTAGGGATCAGAGGTTGACTATGGTGTTTTCCTCTTGGGTGTCCATCATAGCTTTTGAGGCAGGGTTTCTTCACTGAACTTGGAGCTTGTCATTTGGCTAGACTGAGTGAAGCAAACTCCCAGAGATCGTTCATCCTCTACCCATCCCACTGAGGAGTTGCAGGCCAGCACTGCTGTTCCGGGCTGCACTGCTCATTTTTAATGTGGGCTTGGGGGATCCCACTCATGTGTTCACGACTGCTAAGCACCTTTGACTTACTGAGCCATTTCTCACTTTACACTCTGTTTTTTGAGATAGGTCTCCCACCTGGACCTGGGGCTGTCTGTTTAGATGAAGGCTGGTCAGCCAGACCAGTAAGCCCAGGGCTCCTGTCTCTCCAGAGCCCTGTAGTGCTATGATGGCTGTGAATGTCTGGCTTTTCATGTGAGTATTGGAGACCGAATTTGGATTCTGCTTATACTACAAGCATTCCCCCAACTAAGCTATCTCCCCAGGACACAGTAATGGCCATTCCATGTGGGAGAGATAATATCTGTGGCTAAAAGTTCTTCCTTAGAGATGTGAACAAAGTCTTCCCCTTCCCCTAAGGTCCTAAAGAAACCCAAAGTAAGATCCCACCGCAGTTCTTAATGGAAAACCAATTTATTGGGTTCACTTAGAGAACATGAATGAGGAGACTAATGGAGCACAGGTAACCCCAAAACTGCTGCTCTACAGACACTCCTTCACCCAGCACCTCCATGACCTCACAGAGCCCCCTTTATCTAGTCTTCCCCAATATACACACTCTTGCCCCTCCCCAAGGCCCAGGTCCTCATGTGGAACTGCACACAAATAGCCAGAAGGAGTGGCCGGCATATCAAGGGAGTCCCCTGGCCCATTTGTGATGGACTATTGCTGAGTAGCAGCACGTCTCGCTGGGTTCTGATCTGCATTCCTCAGGCAATTAGCGAAACTGGGCATTGTCTTCATGTACTTGCTGAATATTTGCATGTGCCTTCCTTTGAGAAGTTCCTAATTCTTTAGCCTAATTTAAATTTTTTTGGCATTCATCTTTTGAGTGCTTTAGGATTTCTGGGCATCGTCTCTTATAAGATGAATAATTCACAAACATACTCTCCAGTTTTGTAGGTCGTCTCTTAGCTCTGTTGATTATTTCCTTTCCTGTGCAGGAGTTTCTTGTATATAATATAGTCTGACATAATCCCATTACCTGTGCCTCTGGTCCTACCTAAATTATCATTGGCCTACAGCCGACCTTATGTGACCTTTTGACATTGCAACTTGACATTGTCATCTAGAGAGTTCATATCAAGACCTTTCCAGTAGAGTTACAAAAACAAAACACACAGAAATCTCGAAATGTCTTAATAGCATAGGATTTTCTGCCGGACTGCATTGAGCTTGGGGTGCAGGCAGACCAAAACCTTGGGGTGGACACCCTATAAGTGTAAGTTCAGTTTCAGGTTTAAGATTTAGACCTGTGATAGATTTGGGGTTGATTTCTACATCCTATCACTAGAGGAAGGGATCTAGTTTTAACTTCTGCATATGCAGATCCAGTTTTGCCAGCACCATTTAGTGGCATGACTGTCTTTTCTCAGATATATGTTCTTTGTGCCTTTGGAAAAAAAAATAAGCCGGCTGTGTGACTGAGGATCAGTTTCTGGTTTTCTGGTCTGTCCCATTGTAGAGTGTGTCTGTTTTTATACTCGTATCACGCTGTCCTAGTAACTATAGCTTTGTATTATATTTTGAAATTAGATATCATGATGCTTCCAGGTTCCCAAGACAGTGTTTTCTTGCTTGTTCATTTGTTTTCGTTTTTGTTTTTGCCACTGCTGGGGGTAAACCATTAAGACGTCAGCATGCTGGGCAGTGCTGGTTTTCTGACATCCCACCTCCTCTTTATTTTGGCCCTGTTCAGAATTTCTTTGGCTATTCCAGTTCTGTTTTGTTTTGTTGTTGTTTTTGTTTTTGTTTTTTAAGGTTCCAAATTAACCAGGAATTGTTTTGTATTTCTGTGAAAAAAAAAGTTGTTGGTATTTTGATGCAATTGCATTAAAACTATAGATTTTCCTTATAATATGGTTATTTTAATAGTACCGATTTTTCCTATTTACGAACTAGAACGTATTGTTCCATTTCTTCTGGCCATGCCCTATATAATTTCTTTCATTAGTATTTTATAATTTTTATTGTAGAGATCTTTTATTTCCTTGGTAAGTTTGTTCATAAAATTTTTATATGGATAATGTGAATGAAATCATTTTCTTATTTTCTCTTTATGAAGTTCATTATTTGTGCATAAACTATTACTGTTTTATTTGCTGCCTTTATATCCTCCAGCTTTGCTAGATATCTAAATATGTTTATAAATCCAAAATTTTTTGATTGAGCACTTGGTTCTTCCTATGGATAGAATCATGTCATCTGTAAACATGGATAATTAAAGTTCTTCCTTTCCAATTTGGACGCCATGTGTTTCTCTTGATTAATTGCTGTTGTTAAAAACTCCCAATACTTTATTAAATAAGAGTGGTGAGAGTGGATATCCTTGCCATATTCCACATCTTAGAGGAAATGCTTTCAGCTCCCTCCCACCCCACCCCTGTTTGGTCTGATATTGGCTATGTGTGTGTGTGTGTGTGTGTGTGTGTGTGTGGTGTGTGTTTTTCCTTCTAACTTGATCTGCTGAGTTGTTGTTCTTTTTGCCCTGCTGTATGCTTTCCCCTTCCCCCTCCTCATATGTCACACTCATTGTGTGTTTCTGTTGGAGCATCTGTGTGTCCCATGATCTGTGTGTCCCATGATCTGTGCGTCCCATGATCTGTGTGTCCCATGATCTGTGCGTCCCATGATCTGTGTGTCCCATGATCTGTGCGTCCCATGATCTGTGCGTCCCATGATCTGTGTGTCCCATGGACGAATCCTATCTGACCTTGGTGTTGACCTTCTGGATGTGCTGTTACTACAGTCAGCTAGCTAGGGTTTTATTGAAGAGTTTTGCATCTGTGGTCATCAAAGATGTGGATAGTTTGCTTTTGCGTGTGTGTGTCAGTTTTAGCATGAATAACGCTGACTGCAGAAAGAAGTCAGTAGAGTCCCTTCCATTTCCATGTTTCTCTTACTTTTAGGTCTTAAATCTTTTGTTATTTTTTAGATAGGGTCTCAGTATGCAGCCCTAGCTTGCCTGGAACTCACAATGTAAATCAGACTGGCCTTGAGCCCACAGAGATTCACTTGCCTCTGTTGCCCAGGTACGGATACTAAGGGTGTGTGCCACCAGTGTAGAGGTTGTTAGTGTCATTCCTTTCTTCTCTCTTATTGTTCACTTATTATGTATATTCCCTTCACTTTCTGTTTTGTAGTGTTGGTTCATCTAGTAAGTTGTACATGTGTACATTGGTGTGTGCATGTGTGTGTGTGTTGTGTTTGTGTATATGTGTGTGTGTGTGTGTGTGTGTGTGTGTATCCATTATGGTAGTTATTACACTTTAATTTTCTTTGTTTTTTTTTTTTTTTTTTTTTTTGAGACAGGGTTTCTCAGTATAGCCCTGGTTGTCCTGAAACTCTGTAGACCAGGAACTTTGAACTCAAGAGATCTGCCTGCCTCTGCCTCGTGAGTGCTGGAATTAAAAAGACTCTCTCTCTCTCTCTCTCTCTCTCTCTCTCTCTCTCTCTCTCTCTCTCTCAATCAGGATGGCTTTAAGCTCTGCCTGCCTACTTAGAAGTGTAGGCCACCACCACCTGGCTCATACTTCTATTTCTAATGGTTGACTTTTAAAAAGTTTAATGTGATGGGGTAAGGAGCCAGTGAGGAGCAGGTGGAGACCATGGGACAACATCTGGGAGCCAGCATTTCCCTTTTTTCTGCTGAGTAGACTCCCTCCTCTTTCCCTCCCTTCTTCCCCTCCTCCCCTCCTCCCCTCAGAAGTCCTCCTCCAGTCTGCTCCTCCCACCTTGCCTTAGGGGCACTGGGACCACATGGTCTGGAACTCACAATGTAAATTAGTCTGACCCTGTGCCCTAAGTTTTTATTTCTAATGTGGGACTCCTGGAAGTATTTCCCCGAGAACTAGTCTGGCGGTAATAACAGTGCCTCAATTTCTGCTCCTCTGGAAAAATTTTTGTTTCTCTCTCAGATCTGGAGATAGTTTTGAGGAGTGTAGTATTCCTAGTGGATTTTTGTTTCGTTTTATTTGCTTTGGTTTTGTTTTTGTAATTAAATATGGCATTGCATTCTCTGTTTTGAAAGGGCTTTTCTGAAATATTTACTGTAAGTCTAGTGAGAATCCCCCATTCACAAACAACTTAATGCTTTTTTCCCCCGTTGCTGGGCGTTCTGCTCAGTGAGTTAACAGTCTAGTCGGAGGAAGAAAACACATAGCTGACTACTGCTATAGACCAAAGATTTATGTCCCCTTTAAATTCAGATTTGGACCTGACCCGAGGTGACAGTGTGCAGAGACAGGACCTCGGCCTGACGGTTAGCTGTGGAGATTAAGCCGTCACAAATGGGGTGAGCATGCTTGTAAAAGAGGCCCCAGAAAGATCGTGGGAATCTTTCTACTCATTGGGAACTCAACAACAAGATGGATATTCACGACCCAGGAAATGAGTTGAATCTGCCTGTCTCGGTCTTCAGCTTCTGGCCTCCAGACCTGTAAGAGAGACTGGTTCCTGGCAAGCCGCCTGTCTGTGGTACTGTACTGTTGTAACCCAGACAGACTAACAGGAGTGTATTACCAGATTGAAGGCATTGACTAGAGCCATTCAGCACACACACACCACACACACCGCGCACACACACACACACACACACACACACACACGCACGCGCACGCACGCACACACNCACACGCACACACGCACGCACACACACGCGCGCACACACACGTGCGCACACACACGCACACCACACATACACACACACCCGCACCCGCACACATGCACACGCACACACACACCACACACACCGCGCGCACGCACACACGCGCACACACGCGCACACACGCGCACACATGCGCGTGCGCACACACACGCACACATGCACACCACACACACACACACACACACACACACACACGCACACACATTTCTGAATGTTTTCCACATGGCAAATCATTGGTTAAGGCACTGTGGTGTAGCCTTCCAAGTCCATGCCGCTGGCGAAGGAACCTTTCTCCTCATATGTCTACCTTGGGTTACCCCATCAAAATCCATGCCAATTCTTTCAGCAAAAATAAGTAGATCCACTCTCTTGATGGATCAGAACACCACCTGAGCCACTTTACTTATGGGCAGGAGTCACCTTGGAAACCACCAGCCGACTGAGGGACTGCCACTCAAACAGAGAGCTGCTGCTCACCCAGGTCTGGGCTCTGCCTGCTCTCCTGCTCATCCCAGGAGCCTCCATTTCCTTGGCCTCCAGCCTAGCCCGTGTCTCCCATCTCATCCTCTGGCAGAACCTGTCTGCTTTTTTAAATTTTTTATTTATTTATTTTTTATTTTTTTAAAGATTTATTTATTTATTATACTTAACTACACTGTAGCTGTCTTCAGACACTCCAGAAGAGGGCATCAGATCTTGTTACGGATGGTTGTGAGCTGCCATGTGGTTGCTGGGATTTGAACTGCGGACCTTTGGAAGAGCAGTCAGGTGCTCTCACCCACTGAGCCATCTCACCAGCCCAGTGTTTGCTTTTTACCATAAGTAACAGGCTGTCTTCTCACCTCCGCCAGGCTGATGAGGTCTACAAAGAGCTGAGCTGCAGGGAGCCTAAATGCAGCAGGGATGTCAGGGATGTCTGGGTGCTGAGATCTGATGATTCCCCATTCAAGGGGCTCCGTGTTATGCATCTTGTAGGCATCATTAGAACCTCAGAAGGGAACACAAGCTTTTCTAAACCCTGACACGCTTGCTCAACTTGTTCCTGGCAGAGCCAGAGTTCAAACCAAGTGCCGTCTGCTGAAACCTTGATGCTCTTGCCACCAACCACACTGTCACCATGTGCTAGTGATGAACCAAGCGTGACCATACTCCTCTTGGCAAACGCTTTGCTGGGGTGGGGATGGGGGCAGTTAGATCTGGGAACAAGGAGGATTTGATCGTGGCGGGGTAGGGTTGGCAAGGCTCTGTAAGAGGCTCTGAAATGGGCTGTCAGACTGGGAAGTACCAGCTAACATTCCTGCTGGCAGCTCCTATCAGGAGTAAGAACTGAGATTCACTGGGTCAAATAAAGCGAGCTGCCGTTGCTGGCTGCTTAAACTTAGAAGTGACCTTCCAATATGGTAAGCCACCAAGATCTGCCTGCCATCTACCTTCCGATCTTAGTTCAGAGTTCCCCTCTGGGATTTCTAGCTAAGAGGCACTCCTGCTGGCTCTAAGCCCTGCTGCCCCATTTACCCTTGGTATCTGGCCTCGGGCATACTAGTGTGGCCTAAGGAGCACAGGTCAGTTTTGTCCTCTAGCTCTGCAGCCTCAGGAAGGTGGCTGTGCTGTCATCATCAGCTTCCATTTCTTCTGCTACAACGTAAAGATGGTCCTACGTCTACCATGGTAGTTACTTTCCGTCGCTGTGATTAAACACCATGAGCAGAACAATGGATAGAAGGAAGGGTTTACTATGGTTTGCGGTTCCAGTGGATAAGTCACCATCACTGTGGTGAAAGGAGACCAGGGGGCGGGCAGGCATGGGGTGGCTGGAGCAGCAGGGGACAAGTCACCAGCACGGTGGTGGTGAAGCAATGGCACATGGCTTTCCAAAGCCCACTGCTTTTCCCCCAGATCCGTGGTACGTTCCCGCAGGTCTCTATGTAAATGCTTCTGCATCAGGGTGGCCCACCCTGATCCTTCGCTCCACTACTCTGCATCACTCTGGATGCTGCTGGTCTCTTCTGTATGCTTCTGTTCTGAGACCCTCTTAGCATGTGAGCGCCCAGATCTAGCCCTTTAGAGAGTATTGTTAAATGAATTACTAAAGAACAGGTTAATGAACGAAGCCTATGACCTCTCTCTCACACTTTACTGGGTCATCTTTATGCTTTTTTCCCACCTCCAACTTAGTCTACTCCTGAATGGAAGGGTTTTTGTTTTGTTTTGCCTATCTTAATGCTTGCATATGCCGCCGGTGTGCAGGTAGGTACCTGTGGGGACTAGTAGGTGGCATCAGTCCCCTGGAACTGGAGTTAGAATCAGTTGTGAGCCACCACCCCACCTCCCCACTGTGGGTTCTGGAAATAGAACCCCACTAAGTGGTGCTTTAAAAATATTAGTTACTTTGAATAATTCTGTATGCAAGGAAACAAGTTATTGCACAATCTGTGTAATAAATGGAATTTTTTTCATCATTCCAGAGTTTTCAAAACGGGCGTCTCTTACTCCAGACTGTGTGTGTGCACATATGTTGTCATTGGGGAGAAACCTTGCCCTGTAGACTAAATGTTTCCAAACACTTCAAAGCCTAAAACAGTGGATGAAATGCTGGCCATATTGAGTCTGAGGTTTGCAGTCTTATTCCACCACAGTCTACAGGGTGGGAGCCCCAGGGATTACAGAACCCCTGGAAAGGCAGTGTGGGCTGACAGGTTTATGACATTTTCTGTGTCCTCAGTGACTGTTTCTCAGTCTTGGCCAAGCTCTCTTTTCTCACAGCCGGGATCACAGTATGTGAAATCACAGGTGACAAGGGCAGGCAGGGCCCTTTACCATTCCGCCTTGTGGGGTCCAGATCACCACCAGATTTTCCATGGTTTAGGAGCAGAAGTTCTAAGGCTTTGCCAAATGCAACCACGTGCTCTTGAGCTGTGATCTGAAAGTGACCTTGGGCCAAGTTAAACTGAATGGATTTTTCCTACATCACCCAGTCGCTTGAAACACAAGGGGAATGAGCTCTTGAGAGGAGAGACTGGAGTGGAGAGGAAGTTGGGGTAAAGCAGGGGTCAAGGGTCAGAGTCATCAGTCCCAGATGTTATAAACCATTCAGGATCTCCCGTGACTTTCCTACATCCCTACCCAGATGCAGTTCCCCATCTCCAGAACGGAACTATTCCTGGGCTCTCAGCACTTCTGAATCTGGTTTCTAGCAAAGGTTTATCCATGTTTCATGGCTCCAAAGTGTACTTCAGAAGGCCGTAAGGCAAGGCTGTGTTAGGCAGACCGCAGGAGCCAATCTCTCCAGAATCGCTGTGCCTGCCACACAGACTTGACTCTCAGTCGCCATGGCTGGGCTTTCCCCGGCTTACACAGTGACGGTCCAGTCCATCGTAGTAGTGAAGGCATAGCACTAAATAGAAACGGGTTTGAGCGACAGATACATTTAGAGGTATGAGTGGTCAGTAGGGGTCTTTACTGCAGGAGTTCTCGTCCTGAGGGCATAGGACAGGCAGAGAGATTCTCAATGTGACAACTCCTCTGCCTTTTTACTTTACTATCTGTATTAGTCAGGGTTCTCTAGAGTCACAGAACTTACGGATATGCTCTATATAGTAAAGGAATTTATTGATGACTTACAGTCTGCAGTCCAAATCCCAACAATGGTTCAGTAGTAGCTGTGAATGGAAGTCCAAGGATCTAGCAGTTGCTGAGTCCCACACGGCGAGAAGGCGAAAGAGCGAGAGCCAGACTCCCTTCTTCCAATGTCCTTATATGGTCCCCAGCAGAAGGTGTAGCCCAGATTAAAGGTGTGTGCCACCACACCTTTAATCCCAGATGGCCTTGGACTCGGAGATCTCCCTGTCTTAATCTTCTGGATTCAATCACCACTGTGTCTCAAGATCTCCATACCAAGATCCAGATCAGAAACTTCTATCTCCCAGCCTCCAGATTAGATTCACTGGTGAGCCTTCCAATTCTGGATTGTAGTTCGTTCCAAATATAGTCAAGTTGACAACCAGGAATAGCCACTACACTATCATTTTAAAGTTTTTATGATTGTGTTGTACATGATGTGTATGTAGATAGATGCATTTCCACGTACATATACATCAGTGCAATACAATATATAGGTGTCTGCAAGTCACGGGATGTGTGTGGAGGTCAGAGGACACCTTCTTGGTGGAGCTGATTCTCTGTGGGTTTTGAGGAACTTGGGGATTGCATTTGTGTAACAAATGCTTAACTTGCTGAGCCATCTTGCTGGTCCTCCTCTGCCTCTTAAACAGCATCTTTTAGAATGAGTTCCCCACCGGCACAGTGTAGGAAACACAGTACAGAGGAAGAGCGTTGGTACTGTTGTGACTGAGCTCCGGTGGTGTGAATCCTCCCTGAGGGATGAAAACTGACCTCCCCATCATCAGCTGTAAGTGCAGGCTGCCACCTACACGTGTTTGATTTGTCTGAGCTTCCCGACTTTCCAACAAAACAGTCCTTTATGTTAGGAGGCTCCATCCTATGTAGTTCTGGACTTGAATTAAGATGAAGTTTCCAGAGGACAGACTGAGGCTTCTCACTGCCCAGTTCTGTGTCTTGCCTGCTGGTGCACTGAAAGAGGTCACTGGGACCTCTGTGGAACTGAACCGCTGTGAATTGTGAGCCAGAAAGACTAGCCTTGGAGCTGTGTGGTCTATGCCAGTGCCAATGACTAACTTTGTCTGCCCCTGTGGTGTGTAGGTGAACGACGCAGACTTGAGACATGCAGCAAAAATGCTGTTTTTCTTCTTTACGCCTCAGTTGGGTAGAATTTAACTGCTTTGTTTAAAATGAAAGTTTAAGATTTTGTGAGACTTTGGGCTGGAGTTGACTCAGTGGTCTCGCAAGGGACCTGGGTTCAGCTCCCAGCACCCACATGGACAGGCTCACCACTTCCTTAGGCACCAGGCTTGCATGTGGCGCACAGACATACATTCAGGCAAAGCACACATATGCACAAATAAAATAATGTCCAAAAAAAAAACAAACCCACCAGGTAGTGGAGCCTTTAATCCCAGCATTCTGGAGGTAGGGGCAGGTGGATATCTGTAAGTTCAAGGCCAGCCTGATCTACAGAGTGAGTTCCAGGATAGCCAGTGCTATTACACAGAGAAACCCTATCCCGAAAAACCGAAACGAAATAATTTTTTTTTGTAAAAACTTCACGTAATACAACTATTTATAAGATTAAAAAGGAAGTCTCTAGTGAGATGTGCAACATTCTAGATCTTTCTATTTGCATATATAAATAATAAAGTTTTCTCGACTGTTCAGTAGTTGAAGGAGTGGCTGAAAAGAGTGTATGGCATATGGAGAAGAGAGTAAGGCATGCTGCTACATCCTGTCAGGCTCCACAGTGGCCCACGGACAGCCTCGCATGTCAGCACATGGGTCTGAACTAGCTTCTTAAAAATATCGATTTACTTACTTAGGTATTTATTTTGTGTGCATGTATGTGTGTGTGTATGTGCATGAGTATATGCACATGTATGAGTGTGCATGTGTGCACATGTATGTGAGTGAGTGTGTATGTGTGTGAGTATGTGTGTGTGTGTGTGTGAGTACACATGTATGTGAGTGTGCATGTGTATGGGCACGTGCATGAGTGTGGCTGTGCCACAGCACACATATGGGAGTAAGAGAACAACCTTTTGGGAGCTGGTTGTCTCCTTCCACCTCGTGGTCCTAGGAGTCAAACTCAGGTCATCAGGCTTGGTGGTAACAGACCTTACCCACCGAGCCATCTCATGGCTGTAACATGTCTTCTTGTCTGTTGTTATACATGATTTGTGCTTCTAATCGTAATTTAAAGTTAACCTTAATTGTTAATTTGATGGGATTTAGAGTCAAGTCAGAGATACATCTCTGAGCGTGTCTGCGAGAGTAGTTCCAGGGCGTATAGCTGAGGAGGGAAGCCTCCCCTCGTGAGGGATGCCTCCATGCATGGGCTGGGGTCCCGCACTGAATGTAAAGGAGACATGCCTAGAGCACCAGCATCCGTCTGTCTCTGCTTCCTGACAGCCGATGCCGTGCGATCTCACGCTCTGACTACTGTGCCGTCCCCGTGGTGAACTGTACCATCAAACTGTGAGCCGGAATGAGCCTCCTTAAGCTGCTTCTGCCAAGGATTTATCACAGCAACAAGGAAAGTAGGAAAGTAATGCACTAAGGTTCATTCCGATAACGACTTTAATTCCTATACTTAGGTCTATGGTTTATTTTGAACTGATATTTTAGGATTAGTCTTGCTACCATAGCCTGTGATCCTCCTGTCCAGCCTCCTGAGAACTGTGATTATAGACGTGTCCACTTGAACTAATTATTTTTTATTATACTTAGTTATTCATTTATTTTATTAAAGATTGATTTATTTATTTTATACATGTGAGTACACTATCACTCTCTTCAAACATATCAGAAGAGGCCATCAGATCCCATTACAGACAGTTGTGAGCCACCATGTGGTTGCTGGGACTCTGGAAGGGCGGTCAATACTCTTAACCAGTGAACCATCTCTCCAACCCCTATTTATTCATTTATTGTGTGTGTTATTTGTGTATGTGTGCACATGTCAGGTGGGAACATGGAAGGGTGTACACAGGCGCATGCGCATGTGGAGTCAGAGGTTGACGTCTTCCTCACCTTTCCATCTTAGCCTTTTTAGAAAGAGTCGCTCACTGAACCCAGATCTCATAGCTTTGGCTACACTGTTGGCTTGCAAGCCCCTGGGATCCACCACTCCCAGACCTAGATTTACGGGTGTGTGTCACCCTGTCTGGTTTTTTACATAGGCTCTGAGGAGCCAAGTTAGAGCACCTTACTGAGCCTTCTGCCTAGCTCCTTGTCTTAGTTAAGGTTTTACTGCTGTGAACAGACATAATAACCAAGGCAAATCTTATAAGGACAACATTTCATTGGGGCTGACTTACAAGTTCAGAGGTTCAGTCCATTATCATCAAGGTGGGAGCATGGTAGCATCCAGGCAGGCATGGTGCAGGAGAAGCTGAGAGTTCTACATCTTCATCTGAAGGCTGCTAGCAGAATACTCACAGGCAGCCAAGATGAGGGTCTTAAGCCCACATCCACAGTGACACACCCACTCCAACAAGGCTACACCTCCTAATAGCGCCAGTCCCTGGGCCAAGCATATTCAAACCACCACACTCCTGAATTAATTCTTACCAGTAGGATAAAGTAAGAAAGGGTTCACCTTCGTTTCTGTTTTGTATGTTGAAGTTCCATTTTTCTCTAGCACCACTTGGTACAAAGACTTTTGCATTTGTTTTTTCTATGTTAGAGAGAGATTCAAACCCAGGGCCTCCTACATTCTAGGCAAGTGCTCTACCACTGAGGTATATTTCCATCCTAGATTCTTTTTCAATGACTGTATACCATGGGCTACTGTTTCTATTCTGACGAACAATGCATATTCTTGAACCTAGACCACTGAACAGTTGGCTGTTTCCGACAATTCCTCAGTCAGGTGGTACCTGTGTTTAATTATTAAGTTATTCTCCAGCCAACATTCCTACCCGAGAAACCTATAAGAGGCAGGCTCTGATTGGCTTCATTGGTGTAAACCTCTCTCAAATGCTAGGTGACTTCCTTATGGACACAGAACCTCACTTCCTAGATTCTGCCGGAGTCAGTCCTTCTAGAAGGGTCTGAATAAGATGATTATTTCTGCCTTGGTTAGTTGGGGTATCACCATTAAAAAAGAGGCTCATAAAATACACTGGAGAGTGGAAATTCCCTAAGAATTCCTTTAAGAGTGGAGGCTTGTAAGCACGTCTCTGTGGGGCCCCAACGGGCAGCTGTTCTGGTGGGGACTACATCAGCTTTTTATCAATCATATCGGTTAGCTATTTCTGCATCTTTTTCTGGCACATGAGTGACACACACACCCGATGGGCGGTGCAAGGTATTTGGGTAGATATCTTTATACCCACCATCCACAGCTCTGTGGATTTAATGGTGCTGTCTCTAAGTTCAAGTTTGAGGACAATTTACTCTACACTATCTCATTTAACCTTTCCAACAACCCCGTGAAGGGAACTCTCTCTGTCTCTCAGATGAGACAGCAAAGGTGTACAGGGGTCAGACAATTTGTCTTCTGCCACTTGGAACTGAATCGGGGCCAAGTCTAGTTCTGAGCTGCAGAGCGTGGTAGCGTCATCCTCTCTGCCCAAGCATCAGTTAACCTTGCCTCAGAGGAGCACCAGGACTCACTGGATCTGTGAAACCTTCACAACGAGCATCTTACATAAATTAAACCTAATCAAACAACTCTATGGATTAGAATTTTAATTGCTTGATTTTTTTTTTAAGCTAAGGACCACTATAAGAGTCTTTACAAACTCTCTTAAGACTATTTTTGTTTTTTATTTATTTTTATAATTATGTTTATGGAGGCTAGGGTAGGGGGGTGGGCTATGTCCACATGAGTGCGGGTGCCCTGGGAGACCAGAGGCATCAGATCTCCTGAGCTGGAGCCACAGGCAGTGGTGAGCTACACAGCACAGGTGCTGGGACTCAGCTTTTGCCTGGACATGCTCCTAACTGCCGAGAAAGCCATCACTAGCCCCTGGAATTATTTTTGTCTCAGGAGCTTTTGTCTAATGGAGATTAAGTTGATGATGCTGTCGCTCCGAGAACAATCCTATACTGAATGGTTCACTTGAATGTGCTTTCACTGTCCCCATCTGCTTTCTTTTGCATGAGGTTAAAGGGTTGCAGCTTCTGGGGGTGGGGGCGGGGTGGGGGGTAGAGGATCTTTTCATAGCAACAGCTGTTTGGAATTGCTAGTTCCCCAGCAGAAAGTCCCAGCTCCACTTTTGCACTTGTTACTGGTGGGTGCGACTGTCCCAAGCCAGCAGCTTGTCCTCCCCGGAGGGCAGTTTATACCAGAGACTTGATTAGTGCTAGGGCAGGATGCCTGTGTTCCAAGTCTACCACTGATGCTGGTGGGTAATGGAGCAAGAAACCCTTCTGCCCTTGAGGGTGGTGACAGGTAAACTTCAGACATCTGGCTGCCCTCTTTCTCATCTTTTCCATAGCTGCTTACCTCAGTCTCAAAAAAAAAAAAAAAAAAAAAAAGAAAGAAAGAAAAGAAAATTCTGACGTCTTAATTTTAATGTGGGCATTTGACCCAGTGCCTGAGATAAATATAACCCTGAGTAGTACGGAGAAGGTTTAATGGAACATGGTTGGCATTCTTTCTTGATAAAGACATGGGGAAAAGAGAGGGAGGGAGAGAGGGAGGGAGGCAAGCAAGGAGGAAGTGGGAGAGAGAGAGAGAGAGAGAGAGAGAGAGAGAGAGAGAGAGAGCAGTCAGGGCAACGCTGAGCTAGGAGAGGCTCCCAGCAGCCTTGCCCTCTGACTTGATATTAACCAGACCTGGCCAGCATGGTGGTCCTGAATCCAATGACTCTGGGAATTTATCTCCAGCTCTTCTTCTGCTCCATCGTGTCTCAGCCAACTTTCATCAACAGTGTGGTCCCAATCTCAGCAGGTAACCGATCACCTGGACTTTCCTCGCAGGGGCAGAAGGGGGGTGGGGGAACTCGAGATTGTCTTGCAATATGTCCTGATCTTTTTGCCATTCTGCCGTTAGCAGAGGAAGGCTCTGGGGCGATGGCCCCCCAAGGTGCTTCCTGTCACCGGAGCTTGTCTCCAAAGGCCCTTCTGTCCTTGTTCCAACCGTCACTACTCAGCTGCTCAAAGCCAGACTCTAAGCCGTTGCTTCTGTGCCCCTGTCTCTGCTGCCCATTTACTGCATGAGTCATTTTGGTCAGGGAATTGGGAGCTGGGGATGGAGAAGTTCAAGTTCTAGAGAAGGGAGAAGTTCTGTAAGGTGTTTCTATAAATCTGTCTCTAACCTCCTCCCTGTGGGGTGTACCTCAGGATGCTGTGAAGCAAGTATCTCTGTCAACCTTGCCGAAGGGCAGGGGATTCTGCCTGGGCACTGTCAGCAGGGCTTGCTGTCTCCTTCAGCCCTGGTTGCTCTCTTCTCTTCAGCTCTGACAACCCGTCTAGAGGTGCTAAAGGAATGACGAGGGCTTCCAGAGGGTCAGTGGACCTGGAACCAGATGTGTCGTGCTTGCTGAGTACAGGATTGGGAGATTGAAGAAGGCTTGCTTGGTCAGCCAGCCAGGCAACATTTTCTGCAGGCACCACCAGGCTGTTGCCCTTGTCCTGCCTGACCTGGTACAGGGGAAGTATTGGGTTACTGGCATAGCCTTTTCAAACCTTTCTGAGGAAATCTGAATCTCTCAGAGGGCCCGAGGAAGCATGCAGACCCCAGGTCTCGCTGTGTCCCCCACACCTTCCTCAGTTCATCTCAGCCCCTGCTCTAAGACACCCTTAGTCCTTATTTTCTAAGCACCGAAGCTGATTTTGTGTCTTTGCCTCTGAAACCCGGAGAGAGCATTCCTCCGCACTCACTGTCCACCGCTCTCCATTCATAAAAACAGCTCACGGGCAAGCCGTGCTGCCAAACTGCAGGCCCTAAGGGAGTGGCAGGGAGATTGCTGGGAGGCTAATTATAAAAGTGTGAGAAACAGAAGAAGCAGGGAAGAGAGACGAAGACGAGAGGGCCAGAGAGAATACCAGGGGAGGCAGAAGAAGCAGGTGGTTGTATCACCAAGGGTGTGTGTCAGCGGCACGTCTCTCACGGGGGTCATCTAGTCTGAGGGTCATTATTTTCTGATCCACTGGGAAGTTTGGTAGCCGAGCATGGTGCCGCCTGCCTGGGACTGTTCTTGGGACACTGGGGCAGGGTGGTGTGTTTAAGACTGGCCTGGGTTACAGAGTGAGACCCTGTTTCAAAAACCCCAAGAGGACTTGGTAACTATTTGGTCTGACCTAGTGTTTGCGTCCGTGTTATATTTGGGTTATGGATTTCTCTGGGAATCTGCTGAAGTCTTGGAGGAATTAGGAAAACTCGCTTCTCTGGTTTCAGCTCTGCCTCTGATGAGCAGGAGACCCTTGGGTATAGACCGTGCACCTTGGGGCCGTGTCATCTTGTGTGTCTGTCACTATAGATGTCTCCAGTGTCAGACAGTGCTGGATCTGTAGATGCTCAGAAACTACTTGTTGAGTGAAAGAACAAAAAGCCGTTGCATCTATAGAGTGGGGGTGGGGGCATCCACATGTTTTAATGATTTAATTTATGCAAAGCCAATGTCACTAAGGCCTTCATAAATCTAGACAGAACAGAACCTACAATGTCTTTGCCCTGCTCACTCAGGATAGAACCCGCACGATGTAGACCTCTCTTAGAGAAGGGTTTTTGAAGGTCATACTGGTTAGGGCACCACAATGACAAGATGCAGCTTAGATGTGCCCAATGTAAAGACTTGAATGAAGGGCTCACTTTCAGGGGCGTGGGGTCAAGGACAACTGCGATGTCGAGGGACACAGCGATTTCTGACTGATGAAAGACTTTACTCCCTCTGTGCTTAAGAAGGCAGGAAAAGGAGGTGGGGGAAATAGATCCTATGAGCCTTGGTGGCCTGCAGGATCGGGCTGCAAGCATAAGTGATGTCACACAGGAACCTAGCAGGGAAGAGGGAACTCTCTGGCCTCTCTCCTCCCATCACAACCACCTTGCAGAGCCTCCCACTGGCCAACCCCAACCCCAAGCCAAAGCCTCGTAGTATGGAGCTCCTTGAAGCAGACTGTGGGGTCGATGTGTAGGCTTCCTGTGTACTGAGGTTTCCTGTTCATGGGACTAGGGCCTTGAACAAGTCGTGCAAGTACTCTGTCACTGAGCTACACCCCAGCCCCACTAGGCCGTCTAGATGCACTGTTAACCCTGGATCTGATGATTGGGAATGTAGCCTTTGGGCATTTGGCCAAACAGTGGGGTCAACCAGGGAACCCCATTATCAGTCTCTCACGAGTATCTGGGGTTTCCCGTGGGAGGTACTTTACTTTGTCCCCACATTTAGTTTCCATGGCTATCCAAAGCATCATCTGAAATGAATTCAGACCTTGGAATGAAGCTGTTCCCTGAGTCAGGACCATAGGAGTCCTTTAAATACTTACCAACAATCTGATTCGATCTGACCTCCTCTCGTCTAAGCTTTGTGAATTCTCACCATTTTGAAGAAGGTAAGCCATGCAGATGCTGAGCCACAGCCACCAGGAAAACCATTTCTTGTCCACTGGACCTTAGGAGCATCTGCTGTGTGTCTGACGGGGTATAAAGTGCTTCAGGGTCTCACTGGAGCAAGTAGGATGCAGCCCGTGTTCTAGAGGATTGTGCCAAAGCGCTGGCTCAGAGCCCTCCAGGATTGTGGTGGAGGAAGGTCTCTCACAGGCCTGCAGGAAGAGCTCGCCCACATGGGGGGGTGGGGCACAACATGGAACGGGGGTTGTGGAGCAGATGGGGGGTAGCCCTTCCTTTTCTTCAGGAAGGACCCCATTCCTGAACCACCAGTAGCCCCAACTCTCTGACTCAGGTGTATATTACCTGACGGCCTCCAGGGTGGCAGAGGAGAACGCGGCAGGGAGCAGAAAGCACCACAGAGGCCAAACGTGTGACGTAATCAATCCTAGTTCCTAAGTTCAGACGCTTGACTGTGACCTTGGCTCTCAGCCCAGTCTGTTAACTTTGAACATCATTCTTCCAGGCCCATAATGCTGCTTACAAAGGGTGCAATGACAACAGGCAGATACACGTATATGTACATATATTTGCATTTTTATTTATTAATGTAGTAGTACAGGGTGCACGTGAGGTCAGACGACAACTCATGGGAGCTGGCTCTCTCCTTCCATCATGGGGGTCCAGGAATGAAACGTAATTTATCAGACTGGGTTGCAGGTGCTAAGTGTAACAGTGCACACCCGTGACCCAGCCTTCTGGTGACCTGGGGCAGGAGAAGCTCAAGTTTGAGACTTCTTGGGCTAAATAACAGGATGGGAAGAAAATGGTAAAGAACTGGGGAATGATTTTGAGACCACAAAGAGCGGCTGAGGGGGTGGTGAGACATACGACCCCTGCGGGTGACTCTGACTGCTATGTTTCTCATCACGATGATCACAAACAGTCCAGTGAACACTGAAAAACTGTTGAGCTTCCACAGGCAGTAAAGTGATAGATACAACTCAGAATGGTTTCTGTTAAAAAGTGCCAGGAGCTTGGAGTGCCTCGCCTTAACCATTTGCTGGGTAATAAACTTACCCTCCAACACTTAAAGCTAGAATTGTTTATTGCTGAAGTTCATGTTTTGTGGGTCACCTAAAGGTCATCTCATCTGGTATGCTATGGGCTGACCCTGTCTGTGCTCTGTCTGGGTCTATAGACCGACTTGGTGCTAGTGTCCACTTACGGGTAGAGTTCAATAGTTGTGGCTTCTAGAAGGATAAAGCATAGACCCGTAGGCACCATTTCTGGAGGAACAGACCTCCCATAAGATGCATGTGTAATCACACACCTGGGGTGGGGGCGGAGCAACAATCTTGCTTCTTTGAAAAAGATTCCTTTGGTTTTTGATCTCCTTATATTGTCCACGAGGCCTTGAACTCACTACATAGCACAGAGTGGCCTAAGTACCAGTCACCACCCTATCTTAGCCTTCTCGCCCATGTGCTAGGATTCCAGACACACCCCTCCATGCTCAGCTTGCCTCTACTTTATAAGTGTGTGCATCACTTGCCTAGCCATGGCTTGATCTCGCTGATATTTTTGTTAGTGGGAACCTAAAAGTCAGAATGAGTCAGGGTGTTTTGGAGGATGGGAATCTCCTTGTAACCAAGGCAACTTCCACAAACCTTTTCAGGTCTGTGAGCCATCCTATCCTCTGCCTACATGACATATGCTCTTCTTCCATAAAGGATTTCCCAGCCAGGCAGGAAGGCAAGCGGGAATGCTCCAGGGCAACTGTGGATCCAATCAGAATCCAGATCAGGAAAAGACACAAATCTGTTGCGGTAGAGTATGGCCACACGGAAGGATGTGATTCTGCGTGGGTGCCGGAATCCTCTTTGTTACTTCTGTGGCCTATACGATGTCCAGCTATACACTGTGCAGCCTGGAAGTCAGCCAGACCACCATTTGGGGACCGTCCAGATTCTTGGCACTAGATCACAGGTCATTTATCTGTGTCTGATGCTGATCAGCTATTGTTTAATGTCCCATAATGCACTTGCAAGCCATCGCCTCTCATTTAGCTCCCCATATTTCCTCTAGATAATAAAATCAGAGAGCGTTCTTAAGTTACAGGGCTCTCTAGGAGGTCTCAGGCATCTGCCACCCCCATCCCAAACCTCTATAGAAGCAGGGGCCTTCTCACTCCCCAGCTCTATACAAACAGATCTCTGGGAGGTGGAAGACTCTCCTTTGGCCATCCTGACCTCCCCCTCCATCCCTCTCCATTATCTTTTGGGATACCCAGGCCAGCCTTCCTCTGATGCATAGTCGCATAGTCACACAAAGCAGCTTTGGAGACTGAGCGCCTCTGGCTTCCTTGTGACACACAAGAAGCTGGTGACTGGCCTTCCTTAAGTGCTTCTAATACCTGTGAGTACTGCCCATGACTGTTACCAATGCCCAGGCCCCAGGCCTCTCTATTACAGAGCTCTCTGAGAGATAGAATGGTACCTGCTCTTTACAGCATCCCCCACAGTGAAGGGTCCTGGGTTAGATCTCTGACCATCATGGTTATGAACTGAGCTGTGATGGGAGTTGACTTCACTGGGGTGAGCCTCAAATTCCTGTCTGTAAAATGGGCAGAGCCGTCTCTGTCCCACAGACATACTCTGGGAGAATGTATTCATTCAACTAAATTCCAATGAGAGCCAACCACGTGCCTACACAGACACAATTATCCCACCTACAGGAAGCTTCTGTCAGCCATCTGTGAGAACTTGTCTTGGCTGACTTGCTGGTCACTGATCGCCACTGCTGGTGACTGCCTTCATGCTTTGGATCATGGAGAGAACAGGAAGTTGAAGGTTAAATTGCTTTGATTGATGATGATTATAGTGTGGATGGTTTTATATCTTAATATATGTCTGGCATCTTTTCAAAACAAATCTCTTAGAACGCTGACTGACCTGGTGGTCCTGATCCCTCCTTTTGGGATGGCACATCGACCATTTGTAGAATCTGCTCCTGATCATCCAGAGTCTCCATTTCCTCCTGCCTCTCACCTACCTCACACCTGCCTCACACCTGCCTCACACCTGCCTCACACCTGCCTCTCACCTGCCTCTCACCTGCCTTACACCTGCCTCATACCTGCCTCACACCTGCCTCACACCTGCCTCACACCTGCCTCACACCTGCCTCACACCTGCCTCTCACCTGCCTCTCACCTGCCTCACACCTGCCTCATACCTGCCTCTCACCTGCCTCTCACCTGCCTCTCACCTGCCTCGCACCTGCCTCTTAACCTGCCTCTCACCTGCCTCATACCTGCCTCATCCTTTTCTTTATATCTGCTTCTTTGGGCCCCTCTGGGCATGTGACTGTAAGCCCTGGAGCCAGAAGCCCAGCTGGCCTTTTCCTCCCTTTGCAGCCTCCAGCATGTCTTTCTAGGTTTCCAAAGGTCTGCACTGCTTAACTGGAGGGCAGCAGTCCACAGCAGTAAACCCCATAACACAGTCTAGGCTGGGTTCTAGGTGCTAGACCCCCCTGGCATGGGCAGCATTTCAAGTTCTCCTGGTGATCATAGCTAACCATTGCACTATACCCAACATCAGAATCAGTGAGGGGCATACTAAAATGAAGACCCCCGGAACCCACCAGAAGGTCCTGATTCTGAGGGTTCTAAACTGGGCCTAAGCATCTCTGCGATGCTTCGGGTGCCTCCGGGCTCCAGACCCACAGTCCACACTTTGAAAACCGTTGCTGCAGCTCACCACAGAGTTATTTCATTAGCTTCCTGTGGACGGATCACCTCCAACTTTCCTACAGTTCCAGAGGATCACAGTCTGAAATAATTTCCCCTGGGTGGGAGCCAAGGGCCAAGGAGGACTTAGTTCCCTCATCTTTTCTAGATCTAAGCTGTGCTTCTCAGATTCTTTGGTTCCCAGCCTTCGCTCCTGTGTCCACACACAGCCATGCTACATTGCGCTTCTCAATCTCCCTTCTCAGTCTGTTGTGTTTGTTTGTGGTGTGAACCCAGGGGCGTGTACATTTTAGGCAAACACTTTAACATGGAGCGACATCCCCAGCTTCTGCCTGGCTCTTAAAAGGACACTTGCAATTACATTTAGGAACCCAGGTAAGCCAGGATTGTTACCTCACTTTAAGTGTCTTAGTTACCCACAATGCCTCTTTCACACAGAAGATAGCATTTACAACCACCAAAGCTCAGCTCTAGATACCGATAGGGGCCATTTGGTGGACCACACTTATCTCATACTTTGTTTAGATGCTATAGGATTTGAAGCAGACAGGAGTATGGTTACCAGCAGTTCATCAGATCTCAAAAACCCCAAAGAGACCACCAACCAGGAACCACAACTCCGACGCAAGCACAAGAGAGTCTTTATTCAGGCTCTCGAGCCTGGGCCACAAACCTTTTTGATGATGGAACAGGATAGGAGGGCAGCCCCCAGGTCTAGGGAAAGGAAAAAAAAAAAACTGCAAGCAGGGGTTTCCAAGCCTTGGCACTATGTGAGAGGGTAAAGGAGCATCGGCCTTTAAGCTGACTGGTTTACAGCACCTGGTTAAATCACAGGGAGGGAGCCTACATTAAAAAGGAGCATCTTGACCTGGGAACGACTTATGTTTTCTTAGCCCACTCTGTTGTTATCAGCCAGCTGCAGATGCTGTGTCTATTTTGCAACTGCCAGGGGACATCTCATGCTTTTTCTCAGACCTCAAGGGTGGGGGCCATGCCTCTCTAAGGGCAAGTTGACTTAGAATGGAGTCTTAAAGGCAAAATGGAGTTTATTCTGCTCCCTCAGTCCCTTCACAGTGAAGAAAGCGAAACTCGGAAGTCCCTGTGAGGAGTTTTCCTGAACTAGTCACCACATGGGTCACTGGGTCAGCGCTACTGGGTACCCCGAAAGAAAGACGGGGATCTGGGATAGTTACAAGCCAGGTCTTGGGGACCAAGCTTCTCCTCTCCTGTGACATCAGGAGTAACACTTCCAGCGCTTTGCTCCCTGGGGCTTAAGGCTTTTATTTCTCAGAGTGGTGTGACTTTAGGCAAATTGCTCTCATGGGCCTAAAAGTATCTAAGTCACAAACACTTGGTCTAGATTGAGGAGGTTCATTATGAGCATTACAGTGCCCATCACTACCGTTTATTGCACCCAACCAAAAACTAAAATAACTTTTTGCTTAAAACATTTAGTGAATTAAAGCAAGAAGTTCCTATTTCTACCACTTTTTGTTTGCAAACTAGGCCTTAAGGAAAGCCGGTGCTGGGCAGCGAGCTACTCAGGGAAGAAGGCTCTCCTTCCGTAGTGACGGGCTTCCCCTGATGTCTTAAAAATATACCTGGCACTCTTCCATGTGTGAGCCCCAGGCATTTCCCGATTCACATCCATGCTTCTCTCCCCATGGCAACCAATGAAAACATGGGGGGACCTGCTTGTCTGAGAGCTGGGAACAGCTGGAGGAAGCCGGTGGCTGGTGTGGTCTTTCAGTCAACTGCTGGGCTAAGGACTGAAAAGAGGAAGGAGCATGAATGAACCATGCAAGAGCCTCCCTGTCCAGCCTCCCCCTTCCGGCCTCCTCTTTTGGACTTCCCAGCACCCTCCTCGGCTCATCCCTCAGCTGCCTTCTTTTGAAGAGTTTGGGAACCCCCCAGCAGCTGTCTTCTTGTTTCAGGGACTTCCCACAGCCATCCTACTTACAGAAGCCCGCCTACTCAACTGGAGGGTGACCCTAGTTCAGACCAGCTGCGAACGTGTGCCTTATGTGAAGAGCCTGCAGGGTTTCACTGTCGGGAGCGGTCGAAGCTGGTTGGTGTACCACTTTGTGTCCATACCGCCACCATCTTTATTAGGTTAGACCTCATGGCGGTCCCTAGAAGCTTCCAGATGCCCCGTGATCAGACAGAAACCAAAATCTCAACATGGAGAGCTAATGTTGGGAGGGGTAAAGACTCCATGATCTGGAAGGCGGCGGGGGCCTTGTGAGAGCCATATTGGTTTGGCTGACATATTCCCTCACTAGTGGGATTTCTGTAGGAAGCAGCAGTAGCCACCTGAGTAGGCTCAAGGAGAGAGTCAGGCCCAGTGAATGAACTAATGGACAGTTCTCAGAGGAAGCAAGAATGGCCAATGACTATATGAAAAAATGTTCCACATCCTTCGTCATCGGGGACGAGCTAATCAAAGCTGCACGGATTCTTTCGCCCCAGTCAGAATGGCTGTCATGGGATAACAAGCTGGGCATGGTGACCTGCCCCTGTATCCAGCACCAGGGAGGCAGAAGCAGGAGGACGGCAATGAATTGGAGGCCAACCTAGGCTACAGACTGAGACCTTACCTCAAAGAACTGAGAAGGAAAAGTAAGGAAAAGGAAGTAAATGCTGTCACGGGTTGGGGAGGGGAGGAACCCTACATACAGATGGCGGCAAAGCAAAACTCATGAAGCTGCAGTCAGTGTGGAGAGCCTCAGAAAACTGAGTTGAGAACCACTGTGTGGCCCAGCTGCAGCACTCCTGAGCCCACCCAGAAGAACTCCGTGTCAGCCTTCTTCAGAGACGCCAGCACACCCGTGTTTATTATAGCCCTAGCCACAGAGGCCAGGATATGGAAGCTGGCTAGATGTCCATCTACAGATACAAGGAGAAGGAAAAGGTGGCGTGTAAACACAGTGGGGTGTTCCTCAGCTGCAGAGAACAAATTACACCATTTTCAGGGAACTGCAACTGGAGATCATCGTGTGACGCAAAATAAGCTAGATTTAGACAAATATCACGTTTCTCTCATGAAAAGACTCTAGATGTTATTTATAAATGCAGAGATATATCTATTTATAATTATAATGTGTATAATTATTTTGGGGGGGTTAAATTTTTTATTAGATATTTTCTTTAATTACATTTCAAATGCTATCCCGAAAGTTCCCTAAAACCTCCCCCCGCCCCTGCTCCCCTACCCACCCACTCCCACTTCTTGGCCCTGGCATTCCCCTGTACTGGGGCATATAAAGTTTGCAAGACCTAGGGGGCCTCTCTTCCCAATGATGGCCAACTAGGCCATCTTCTGCTACATATGCACCTAGAGAAATGAGCTCTGGGGCTTACTGGTTAGTTCATATTGTTGTTCCACTTATAGGGTTGCATCCCCCTTCAGCTCCTTGGGTACTTTCTCTAGCTCCTCCATTGGGTGCCCTGTGTTCCATCCTATAGATGACTGTGAGCATCCACTTCTGTATTTGCCAGGCACCGGCATAGCCTCATACGAGACAGCTATATCAGGGTCCCTTCAGCAAAATCTTGCTGGCATATGCAATAGTGTCTGGGTTTGGTGGTATAATGTGTATAATTATTAAAACATTTATTGTGCATATATATATATATATATATATATATATATATATATATATATATGAAATAGGAAGGAATCTATATGGAGGGAGGAAATACCTAATGGAGGGGGAAATAAGACAGGGTAGCAGGGAAGAAAGACAGAAGATAATCTCTCATATGCGGAGTCTCTATTTGTGTGCAGTGTGGCTGTGGGCAGGTTCTCACAACTGCAGCGAGCTTATGAGTGCAGCAGCCGTGTCAACTCCACAGCACCCCCAGCCACCAGCTCTTCCGTGGTTTCCCTGAGGCTTGTGGGGGGTGTGCAAATGGCCTGATTATGGCAGACAGTCACTTACTCTCAGCACTTTGGCCAGTTTTGAGCCTCTGCATTAACCGCTATGAGAGGCAGCTCCTTCAAACCTGTGGACATAAACGGAAACATGTAAGGGCAGTAAAACGACAGTACAAGGCTTCCCGCTAGGGCCTGTGCCCTCCCAGTTTATGGGAATAGAGTTCTGTTTTCTGTTTGAAGGCACAAAGGTGAGTATTCTCTTCCCTCATGTGTGGAACACACACACACACACACTCACACACTCACACACTAAGACTAAGCAAGAAACCAACAAGAGTAAGAAGGGGGACAAGGAATGGCAAGGGCAGGCACATGTGAGTAAAATTAATTATATATATACATATATATGTCAAACATGATAAAACCCCATTATTTTGTTTACTAACTTAAAAATTAATAAAAAGAAAACATTTACCCTGAAAAAAGTAAACAGATTTACATCTTATATTATAATTAATTACAAACTAGTTAAATATAAAATATGAAGATAAATATATTTTAAATATAAAATAGGAACTGTAAAATTGTTAAAAGAAAGCTTGGGAGTTCTCTTTATATATAACTGAAGTGGTGGGGTAGGGCAAAAATCAGAAAAGAAATGGTTGATACGTTAAATTCCCTCCACTAAAAATGTGTTTCAGGGCTGGAGAAATGACTCAGTGGTTAAGAGCACTGGTCACTCTTCCCAAGGACCCAGGTTCAATTCCCAGCACATCCATGCCAGCTCACTACTGCCTGTGACTCCAGTTCCAGGGCTCCTGCACCCTCATACATGCAGTTCAAACACTATGAATACAAAATAAAAAAATTACAGCTGGGCTGTGGTGGCACATGCCTTTTATCCCAACACTCTGGAGGCAGAGGCAGGGATTCAAAGTTCCTGGTTCAAAGACAGCCTGGTCTAAAGAGTGAGTTCCAGGACAGCCAAGGCTACAAAGTGAAACCCTGTCTCAAAAACAAAACAAAACAAAACAAACAAACAAACTAAAAAGAGAAAAAGAAAAAAATGTTTGAGGCCTAAACAAACTGGGAGAAAAGAAAGGAAGGAGAAGAAGAGGAAGAGGAAGAAGAGGAGGAAGAATTGTCATATAATGGGCCATAATTGATAAGAAGAAGGAATTAGCCAGGCGTGGTGGCGCACGCCTTTAATCCCAGCACTCGGGAGGCAGAGGCAGGCGGATTTCTGAGTTCGAGNCCAGCCTNGTCTACAAAGTGAGTTCCAGGACAGCCAGGGCTACACAGAGAAACCCTGTCTCGAAAAACCAAAAAAAAAAAAAAAAAAAAAGAAGAAGGAATTAGGGGCTGGTGAGATTGCTCAGTGGGTAAGAGCACCCGACTGCTCTTCCGAAGGTCCGGAGTTCAAATCCCAGCAACCACATGGTGGCTCATAACCATCCGTAACAAGATCTGACGCCCTCTTCTGGAGTGTCTGAAGACAGCTACAGTGTTCTTACATATAATAAATAAATAAATCTTAAAAAAAAAAAAAGAAGAAGAAGGAATTAGGCCGGGCATGTGGTGTGCGACTTTAATCCCAGCACTCAGGAGGCAGAGGCAGGCGGATTTCTGAGTTCGAGGCCAGCCTGGTCTACAAAGTGAGTTCCAGAACATCCAGGGCTATACAGAGAAATCCTGTCTCAAAAAAACCTAACTAACTAACTAAATAAATAAATAAATGAAGAAGGAATTAGTCCAGCAGCCCCCTGAAGAAGGTCTGAAGGTTCTGCAGTGTGTGACAGTGTCATCCACTAAAACAGACATAAATGAGAGCCATAAGTTCATGCTATGCCTCACCTCTTATAGCTATGGCAGTGGGCTGTCTGTGACAGCATCAAGACAGACAGACAGACAGACAGACACTTTCATCCCCTGCTCCTGGGAAGGAGGATTGGCTGCTGAGGCTGTGTGGAGTGAAGCAGACAGCACATGTGAAACCCACGCCCTGAGTGGTATAAATTCTCTCATTCAGAGCATGTGAAGACGCAGAAGGTGGGATTGTGGCATCAGTTGCAAGCCATGAGTGTTTGCCAGCCACCCCATTGCACATCAAAAGGAGAAGAGCAAACACACTTTGGTTCTTCGGACTGAAGAAATATCATGAAGCTGTATAAAAGAATGCAAGTGCAATTTTCTATTGTGTGGGAGCCTCTGCAACCCTCAGCCAGCAGCATAGTGATCCATGGGCCACAAGAAGGTAGTGTGGTTCAGCGTCACTGACCAGTGTCTGTTTAAGAGTAAGAGTCTGACCCCCAGTCGTTCATTTTAGGTATATTTAAGCACTGCACAATTTAGTGAAAACTTTTTCTGGTGTCAATTACCTCAATCCCGTGTGCACAACAAAGCATACATAAATCTCTTAGAAATACAAAATAAGCTAAATACAGATCGGATTCGACTACATCAAACCTCCTTGTAAAGTTCGTAAAGGCAGGTGCTACAGATTGCCTGGGGGAACGCTGGCTTACAATAAGGTCTGGCGGAGGGTCCAGTGTGGTCTCTGTCACACAGATGGTGTAAGGGTCACCAGGCTACTTATTAACCATGTCTGCTCACAGCGTTCTGGGCAGATAACAGGTTACACATTCCTTCCCTTGAAGGAACAACACTGTGTGTTTAACATTCCAGGCTCTCCTAGTGCTGACCGTGAGCACAGAGACCTCTGTGCCTCCTACAACACAATGAGACAGAACAATCCTCTGGATATCTGTAAAGGAACTAAAAGGATGGACATGGTGACACACAAAAGTGACCTCGGTAATTAAGAAGCTAACGCAGGAGGATTTCTGCAATTACAAGGTTACAAAAAGCCTTGGCTTTATTTTGGCAACTTGCTCCATTGAACCATTGCTGATCAGCAGAGTCCAAAGAGGCCAACCCTGTGTCCCCCCAATTTCGGGATCTAGTGAGTTGGCCAGATATCTCTCTGGGCCTTGGGCAGCCAGAGGCTCCCAGGAATTCAGCTTCTCTCCTTCCTACTTGTTGTGGAACTCCAGACAATTCACACAGCAAGTGGAGACAGAAAAAGCATTTAGGGGAAGGGGTTGGGGGAGCCACAGAGTTTTGTATTTCAAGTTTCCATAGTGAAGTGTGACTGCAGACAAAACAAGGCATGGAAGTACAGGGTCTTTCCACCACCCGCAGCTGTCAGCAGGTGTTGGAAATAACTTGCCCTGCAGGCTCAGGCAGCTGACCTGTGGCCAGATTTCCTGAATAATTCCGCAAACTTGGCCTTCCCTGTCAAGCCCCGAAGAAGATTTAATAGTGCCTGTTGATTGATGCCGGCTGCTGTAATCCAATTCTGAGCCAAGGCCCAGCCAGCCTCCAGAAGGCTACTTGATGTTCCCTGGTATCCTAATAACATTGTCTCTTCTCCTCCCTCCCCATCCACCATAGGCCATTTGGTCAAATTAGAAGATGAACTCAAAGAAGCAGATGCCTTCCTTTAGATAAGCTCCAAAACAATTCCCCTGTGGAGGGAGGGGGCTTGTTTTCTTTTGTTCTTGTGGCAAAGAAGGCACTGTTGATGTGTGGCTTGGCTAAAACCAGGAGGTGAGAGCAACCAAGAGGTGGCTCTCTTCCATCCTTGTAGCTCCTCTCAAGGTGTTTCTGTGAGGGTTTCTGTGTTTGGGGTAGGGGTGTGTCTGGGGTGTGGGGTTTTGTCCTCATGATGAGTGGCTGCAAGCTCCCTGAAGCATTGACACCTAAGTTCTGTGTAGCCTCAGGTTCCCCAGATTGGTCAACAGAGGCTCAGGGCTGACCTGCCTCAACCTTTATATTGTGGTTCTAAGTAGCTTGTTTTCTCTTTTTATTATTATAAATATTTTCAGAAATTCAAAAGAAATTGTGAAAAGAATTATTTGGGAGCCACTAGGATTCAACTCACTGCTCTGGGCTAAATGGTAACCCCTCAAGATCCCCCGCCCCCGCCCCCGTACATCAGAATGGAACTGTTGAAGCCATGGGGGTCTTTAAAGAAGCAACTGAGTTAAACAAGGCCTTAGGGTGAACCCTAATCCACTCTGACCAGTGGCCTTATGAAAAACTAGGCTTGGACATACAAAGAGAGACCAGGGACACAGCCACAGAGGAGAGGCATGGAGGGGCACAGTAAGATGGCACCCAGTTGCCGGTGAGCCAATGAGGAAGGGCACAGGAAAATCCAAGCCATCAGCATGTTGACTTTGGACTTCTGGTGACCAGCCTGTGAGGAATGAGTGTGTGTCAATGAAGCCACCTGCTCTGAGGTACCTCAGAGCACAGCTGATTCTTGTCAGTCAGCACTCGGCCATGGTCACTCTACTGTCCGTCCAGCCATCTGTCTTCTTCATGTTAACTGTTTTGGTAGATTTTTAAAGTGACTGAAAACTCGGCCCACTTTGAAGAGTAGCCTAGAGAAGGTGAATGTGTTTGATAAAGCTTACCAGCCAACACGTTCAATTGAGCCCTGGCTGTAACTGGAGTCAGAAGGACAACCAAGATGTCTGCCCAAGGATGAATGATCATAAAACTTCATTACAAAGACAGGATTGGGGATGGAGAGACAGCTCAGCAGGTAGGGCACATGCTGCCAAGCCTGATTTCTTGAGTTCGATGCCTGTGACTCACCTGGTAGGAGAGAACCACTCTTACAAGTTGTCCTGACCTGACATACATGCATGGCATGAGGGCACACACAATACACATAAATAAGATAAATAATAAAATACTTTTAAAAAAGAAAGGTAGGATTTTATAAATAGGATAATCACTATCATATATATAATATATATGATATATAACATATATTAATATAATATATAATACACAATACATAAAACATTATATGATATATATGTGAAAGTATAAGATGATCTATAAAGGGAGAGAAAGGAATATAAAGGGAGTGGGGGAAGGAGAACAAGAGAAGTTAATGATGGGGTAAAAAGATTATATTCAAGTCTTTTTGTATGTGGAATATATATATATATATATA
>NC_034597.1:22865519-22867874 GCF_900095145.1 Mus pahari | reverse complement strand
AAGCGCCAACTCCTAGACAATCCTGAGGTGGATAGACAGTGGCCGGAAGCGCCAACTCCTAGACAATCCTGAGGTGGATAGACAGTGGCCGGAAGAGAGATAGCCAGCTGGCTAGAGATTGATCAGAATGGAGGGAAGATGCGGGCCCCACAGATGCAGTGGGAAGAACAGGAAGGGTGCAAGTGGCTGGGGTCAAATGAGCTGTCCCCCAAGCCTGGCTAAGATGGTTATGGGAGGCCACCTCCTCATAGGGCTCTGTGCAAAGTTCCTTACGCACTCTATTTCCAAGTCGGTTCTAGCTCTGTAGCCCAGACCTAGTAACATGGCTTCAACAAGAGTCATTTTCCCCTTTGTCAAATGGAGATGGTCAGTCAAGAGGACAAACAAAATGTGTGCAAAGCGCTAATCCGGTCCACCATTATTTTAGTGTAGAAAAGACGCAGGCATTTAAGAAATATTTGCAGACTTCAGTAGAATGTAGGGCTATCCCAAGACAGCAAAGGCAGTGTGGATCTGGAGACAGTATTTAATACAACCCAAGGCTTTTGCTGTTGACGCTAAGATTAGCTCAGAGGGAAGCAAAGGTCTAGATCAGCTCCAGTACAAGGACGAGTGGGGGCATACAGCCAAGGAGCCAGTGAATGGATGGATGGAAAGGTACTAAGAAGAGTCAGGGTAACTGCGGGAGTCAGGGGCAGCTACAACTGTGAGATACAGAAGTCCAGATTCAAGCTGGAGTCTTAGTCAAGAAAGGGAGGCCGTGAAGTGTGACCAAAATTTGGTCAAGGGGCGGGGCAGTCTTTGCTGGAATGCTTCTTCAACCTACCCATCAAAGTCTGAAGACAGGATTATAGATTTGAAGTGCTCTAGGACTGGTGGGATCCTACACTCTGCTCCCTCATATGTAGATTTTTGAATATGTGTGTGTGTGTGTGTGTGTGTGTGTGTATGTGCATGCTCACACACATGCATGTATGCTCATGCGTGTGACATGCACGTAGAGATCAAGGGTCAGCTTGCAGGAGTTCTCTTCCACCATGTGGTCTCCTGGGACTGAACTTAGATTGTCCGTGTTGGTGACAAGTCACTAAGCCACTGAGACATCTCACTGTCTCTTTCCCTTGAACTGTGAAATAGGGTCTCACTACGTAGCCCAGGCTGATTCACAATCCTCCTCCCTCAGTCTCTGGAGTGCTAGGATCACAGAATCATAGTTGTTCACCACCATATCTAACTCAAGTGTAGACAGCTTTGCCTCATGTCCCCGGAGTCAGGTGCTAGAACTAGCTGGGTCACAGATATCAATCTGTCTGTGCAGTGGTGGCAGGAGAGCCAGTGGAGGCAGATGCTGTGACAGAATCCATCTGGGCTGTGCAACAGTGGGGACTGGAAGGTCTGGAATTGTGCCCAAGGAGGCAACGTTCCAGAAGTGGTCTTCTGGCCTGGTTGATAAATCCCAGAGCCACAAGCACTGTGAACGTGACACCTGTTGACAGTGGCAGGGTGGCCCAGAAACTGATTAGGAATGTGGCTTTGCAGGCAGCTCATCAGTAGTAAGCCGGGCCTGGGCCCACACATAGGAGTGAAGCTAAGGGAGGAGAGCCTGACCTCTAGCTATCTAGAACCCTAGAGAGGGTCCCCTTGTCCAGGAAGCACAGCCTCCATAGAGGGAAGCTGGTGAGAGCTCAGAGCTCACCTGGCAGATGCCCTTCACATGCAGGGGAAATAAGTCCTTCACATTTAAATAGCAATTTCCTGTCAGGGACACTGACCAGGGAGCCTAAGTCCCAGGCTGGCTAGGAGCTAGCTTATCGAGCAGCAGAAAGGTAGGTTATATGCATAGGTGTTTGACTTCAGGAAATGCCACTGTTGGCGCCAGGGAGACAGAGGCCAAAGGCAATAGGGTAAAGTGGGAAAAGACGGAAGAAGAAGGGCTGCCAAAAGGCATCTACACAGAAAGATGCAGGTCACAGACTCACAGCCGGGTAGTAAGATCAAATAGAACTTAGGAGTTGGCCAGGGCCCATGGGTTGTAGAAGCAGGCCACTTGTCTTGCTTTCACAGGAGTGACTAAGCTGAGCTGGCTACATGAGTAAATCTTCTTTTTTTTTTTTTTTTTTTTAAAGTCTGATGTTGAGGTCTGGAGAGACAGCTCAGCAGTTAAAAACACATGTTGTTTTTGCAGGGGACTCAGGTTCTATTCCCTGCACCCACACGGTGGTTCACAACCACCCATAACTTCAGTTCTAGGAGATCTGAGGCTTTCTTCTTAGCTCTGAGGGCACCAAGCACTCACTTCCTCTCTCTCTCTCTCTCTCTCTCTCTCTCTCTCTCTCTCTCTCTCTCTCTCTCTCT
>NC_034597.1:22839520-22865487 GCF_900095145.1 Mus pahari | reverse complement strand
CTCTCTCTCTCTCTCTCTCTCTCTTTTGTTTTTCGAGACAGGGTTTCTCTTTGTAGCGCTGACTGTCCTGGAACTCACTTTGTAGACCAGGCTGGCCTTGAACTCAGAAATCCGCCTGCCTCTGCCTCCCGAGTGCTTGGATTAAAGGTGTGCGCCATGCCCAGCTGGGATACTTTCTTTTTTAAGTGTGATGGTACATGGTTAAGAAAAACAGAAAGGTTTTGCTGTGAAAGTGGCAAAACATCCAAGGGCTGAGGAACATCCATGATGCTGGGGGGTGGGGGTAGGGATGAAGATCTGATCAGATGTGGCGGCGGCACGTGCCTGTTATCCCAGCACCAGGGATCATGGGACAGGAGAATTACTTGAAATACTAAACTACACAGTGAGTCTTAGGATACCCTGGGTTACAGAATGAGACTTCTCCAAAGAAAGAAGATGACTAGGAGGAAGAGGGGGAGGAGGAGGAAGGGGAGGGGGAAGAAGTGTAGGAGGAGGAGGTGGAGGAGGAGGGACAACAATGGGACTGTCTTAGTTACTTTTCTGTTGCTGTGACAAAGCACCATGACCAAGGCACCTTACAGAAGAAAGCATTTAATTGGCCCTTGGCTTCAGAGGGTTATATCCATGCTGGCAGAGCAGAGAGGTGGTGGCAGGATTGGCTGAGAACTCACATCAGGGAAAGCAAGAGGCAGAAGGAACACACTGGGGATGGTGAAGGACTTTTGGAACCTCAAAGCCTGCCCGCCTAACCCCAGTGGCACACCCCCTCCAACAAAGCTAATCCTAACCCTCCCCAAACCAACCCATCAACTGCAGACCAAGTATTCAAGCAGATAAGTGTGTGTGTGTGTGTGTGTGTGTGTGTGTGTGTGTGTGTGTGTGTGTGGTGGGGGGAGCCGCATTCTCATTCAAACCACCACACAGGGAAACTGGAGGAGATGGTGCGGGTGCTATTGTCCAACTGTTGGCCTCTGAACTGAGTGTGCCCTTTTCTTGCAGCTGCTGGCTCTCATGTCTTACACCTAGTTCCCAGGGGAACCGAGCCCAAGCCTTCCTCTCTCCCTCCTCCCCACTTTGTGCAGAAAAATCTCAGCTTTTAAGGCTTCTCGCAAATGCACCTCTTTCACCTGTTCAGACTACTCATTTCATTCTCTCTCCAGCTCTCTCTTACTCCCATAATTCTCTCCAGACATCCCTAAGTCTACACTCTCCTCTTTCATCCTGGGCCAAATTATCTGAAAGTAGGTTGATAAAGAGCCCCCTTCTGTGCCAGAAACAGTAAAGCCCTGGCTCTAATCCTTCCAGCGGAGTAGCAAAGTAACTTATGCAACACCCATTGTACAGGTGAGAAGGCTGAGGCTCAGACAGAGGCATCCGGCTCACAGGCAATAGCTATTGAGTGGATGGGCCGGCTCACTGAGCTTTCCTTGGGTGCTTCAGTGCTGGGGTTGGTAGACTACATCCTGGGGGCCAAATCCAGCACCCCTCCTATTTTTATAAATAAAGTTTTATTAGAACCTGGTCACGCTTATCTTTAGATGTCATCCATGATTGCTTTTGTGCTTTATAGCCAAGCTCTTGGACACAGACTATGTAGCCCATGAATCCTAAAACATTTCCTATCGGTCCTGTGTAGACTGAGTCTGCTACTCGTGTTATGAAGCTCCTCACTGAGCTGCTTCAGTTGGTGCTTGTTGCTAAGTACCAATAACCTTATCTTTTATGGTTTAGAATATTATGTATGATCATGCTTCGGGCATAGAGTAAGGTCTCAGGCAGATTGCAGTGTGTATCTGGCATGTGCCACTTTGTTCTTTTATAGACAAGGTTCCTGTAAAAAAGATTTGAGACTGTGGATTCAGCTCCCTGGTAGACTACATGCTTAGCATGCATGAGGTCTGGGTTCAACCCTCATGGTCTTTGGAAATACACATCTACGTATGTGTATATGCATATGTATATTCACATATGTAAAAGACTATATAGCTACACACAATATGTAGAATTTGTGTTTTGTTATTTTGAGTGTGACTTTATTGGCAGCAATAGAGCAAACACTGAGCCATGCAGATCTTCCCTGAAGCAGGAGAGGGCAGAGGCTCCTCGGACACCCTCTGTGGGGTGTGACTCTGATGCATGCCAGAACAGTATTGATGAGGCCGTTTTGAGGCAAATGAAAAGCCTCCTGGTTGACAGATTGTGCTGTCTCCTCCTTGTGGTGTCTGAGGTGATCATTGTACTGAGCTCCCAGCCTCCCAGCCTCCCTGAGTAGAGGGTCCTGTGAGTAGCTGGAACTGCCTACCCATCCTGGCTCCCTGGAGCTCAGGACTGGCCCCTGAAAGCCTGGCATCTGGGGCAGAAGCAACATCAAAGCAGGGATTGGCCGACTCCCACCACAAATGCCAAGCAGGCCAGGCACGGGCAGCACTCGGGGGTGTGACAAATCTCAGCCTGTCTCTAGCCTGTGTTCCCGGGCCAGTCTGCCTTGGGCTTTAACACATGATGACGGGTCAATCATTCTGCTTCAGTCATCTTCTCTTTATCATTTCGGGACTTCTCTGTCACTCAGCTGGCCACTTGGGTAAGTGTGTGTGTGTGTGTGTGTGTGTGTGTGTGTGTGTGTGTGTGTGAGAGAGAGAGAGAGAGAGAGAGAGAGAGAGAGAGAGAGAATATATATGTGTATGCATTATTTTTTAAATAAAACTTGAAAAGTAGGCTTGTCCTGGGAGCATCAGCAGACTTTAAGTTTGAAACTTCTCAGTCGGTGTTAAGATGGTAGGGTGAAGGGAGAGGGGGGGGGAGTCATTGGGGGCCTTGCATGCATGCTTATGCCTCTGAAGTTGTTTGTTGTCCCTCTTGTGACCTTGACTCCAGAGTGGCTGGCAGCTGCTGTCCCCTTGACTCTGCGGTAAAACCTTGCTCTGTGGTCCACAGATCCCCGTGGCATTAGGTGGCCGGGATGCTCGCCATCATTCCGGGCCAACTGGCTTGGGTGACGTGGCTCAAAGACAGCAGCCACCAAACCACCAGATGGCTTTCTTGGCAGGTGTGTCCACCCTTGCTGCCCATGCACGCTCAGGTGCAAACCTTCACTGTGGCCTTTTCCCAAAGATGTCAAACTGCTTTTACCTTTAGGATCAGAACATGCTTTTCAGGGCTATCTGGTCTGTGCATGGGGCTGATGCAAAGTTCCAGGAGGCAGGCTTCTTTGGAATTGTGAAATGTGGACAACTTTGGGCAAACTGTAGCCAGCTAGTGTGTGAATGTAACTGTCACTGGGCCTTGCAGCCTACCTTGGGGACACCCAGAGACACCATGGAACATGCGTCTTTCACTGTGTCACTTCCTCTGGGGTTTCCCTCTAATGCCACCCCAACAGAGTAGGGAGACTCGAAAGCTCCCACCCTAGGCACAGGCAGGAACGGGGCCATTAGCCCACGGCTGCACTGGGTGTTTTCCAGGCTGAAGCGGGATGCTTTCTTCCCTTGCTGCCTCCTTTGCTGGCTTTGGGGACACACTGGCTCGCCCTGAGGGGCGCGGCTTGGTGTGGGAGGCTGGAACAGAGACCTGGTAGTCTGCTGATGGACTTGTAGGGAAAAAGAAAGATAGACCCAGTGGTGATCCTGGGGTCATACTTACCTTAAAGCCTGTCATTGGAGGTGGTGTGGGCCAAACTCTTGGTGGTTCTGCCGAGGAAACTGAGTGCTTGGGTTGAGGAATCACAGGGCCACATGCACCCCAGACTCAAACTCGTAGATGCAAGTTCCTATATTTCCAAGAGTCCATTGGCATGGATCACTTTCCAAGAATGTACCTCAATTTCTCAAAAGAAAGCAGGGAGAAGGTTCCTTTCTTATGAGGGGAAAAAAAAAAAACCCAAACGCTTGCCAAAACCTTCATCAGACAGTACTTCTGTAGAGAAACACCATAGATACAATGGCATTAATATCATCATGTGACGGCCAGTGGTCCTGGAGTCCCTTGGTATTGCCAAGGCAGCTGTCTGGAGCTGAGCCATGCACGTGGTACACCGGGCCACAACAGGCACCGAGTGCTACACACCCAACAGTTCCCATTACAATGGAGCCTTCTGGGACTCTTCCAGGCTGGACCCTGAGTTTAGGTACTGTTCCAGTGGAGACAGCACAAGCCTGGGAGAGATGCACGGGGGCCATTCAACCCCAAAATAGACCTGCGAAGCCCTGGCTTAGCTAACGGGGGAGAGTGCCGAGGGGAAGCTGCCCACAGACCCATCCACCTGATGGAAATACTCAGTGCTGGAATGAGCTGTAAATAAACCAGACTGCGCTAAAAACAAACAGCCCCTGGGGCTGGGGGAGGGGCGGAAACCGAGGCCCACACCGGCTGGCATAAAGTAGGTCAAGGGGGAGGAAGGGGTGCGGGCGTGGGGGTAGCGTAAAGGCAGACACTTTGGCAGCAAAAGCAGCTGATAATTTATGTTCGCTGAAGATGCCTCCAGTTTCCAGGAAGAAGTGAGAGAAGCGATTGCCTTGGGAGACCCAAGATCTTTCACTAGGGAAGCTCACAGAGTGCTGGACAGGCAATGTACAAACTAGCCAATGGCCTGCCGAGTTCCCAGCTGTGCCTTCCAGGAGGACTTTGGAGAGCTGCAGCCTTGGTCCTTGTTGTCTCTGAGGCAAAAGGGAGACCAGGGGATCTGGAGGGCGCTCTAACAGGCTTTGGCGGCTAGCGTGGACCCACCACCCTCTTCAATAGCCCAGCATATAGCATGGAGAAGCCAAACTTGTCCACTCCTGGCTTCTCAACGCTGGCCAAGAGCTGGTGACAGAGCGAAGCTTGAAAATGTAACTATCAAACCAAGAAAGAGAACAGCGGAGACTGGAGAGAAGGCTCTGTAGTTACAAGTGCTGGCTGCTCTTCCAGAGGACCAGGGTTCAAATCCCAGCACCTACGTGGAGGCTATCACCCCAGCTCCAGGAGACGCCCTCTTCTGGCTGTCTCAAGCGCTGCGTGCACATCATGCACAGATGGAGCTCAGGGATGAGAGGCATAGGGAGGCCCACCCAGGCTTGTTCTGTGAGATCCAGGAATCTGAGGCCCAAACTAGGAACTGGAAAATTACCGCTTTTCTTGATATCGCTGCTACAAGCATTCTAGTGCACCCGCCCTTTCTGTTGGTGAATTCCTAGAAGTGAAATTGCTGAGCTGTACCATATGTCTACACTCAGCTTCAATAGCAAACACCACACAATTTCCCAAAGACCACACCAGCCTTCATTCCCACCCGCTAGAACGGGATAGCAGATAACAGTTCTGGTCGTCCCCGCTCCTTGTCATATTTTTCTCCTGTCCTTTTCATGGTAGCCACTCTGGTATGTGTACATCCATGTCACCTCATGCACACCCACGACGCTCACAGAATGGCTAAGAGCCTTATGGTCTAGCCACACAGCAGAACTCTGTATGAACTGTAATTACAGCCTGTCCCATTCCCCCAAATGCGGTGTTGAGAAAGAGAAGACAGACATGGGAGTTCACATTGTGAGATTCAATTTGCATAAAATATAAACGTCCCCATCATGTATTCCTGGTGTTAGGTTCCAGTGGTGTGTGGGGAGCACGGAGGCTGGAGTTTAGCGGCCTCTGCGGCTTGGTAGGTGTTTTCTAGCTCTTAGGTGCTGTCATCTAGGGTCTGTTCTCTTTGCAGAACTCTATTGTGCTGTAGTGTGGCATCTGCATCTTTCTACATACCTTAACCCTGACCGTGTATTAAGGCCAAACATAGATAAGACTCTGTGAATAATCAAAGCTATAAGTCCATTCACCTCCCTGTGCTGTGGGTCTGGTCACCTACACACTAAGCCATTTAAGTGGGACCCGTTAGCAGGCAGAGCAGCCACATGATTACGTAGGGTCGTTTCAAACCGTGGCCACACCTACAGAGGTAGTCTCTGAAGGAGGAAAGGACACACACAGCATCTGGGCCACTTCCCTTCAGCAGAGGCAAGAGAGGGTCTCCGTGTGTCTTCATTGCCTCAAGGCAACAAACAGGGGCCTGCTCCAATCTCAGGTGACCGTGTGTACATCCCTTGGGCACGGTGGGCATGTCACAGATCGTCATCCTAACCCCATGCTAAGGAACAGCAGTTTTCTCTGAACAGCCCTTTCTGGCCTGGATCAGAAGAAGCGGGGCAGCCACAAGGCATGCTGCCTACTCATGCCCCCGCCGCCGCCACTCTTCCCACCGCCGTTCTTCAGAGGCAGCCGAAGCCCGGTGAGTACTCCGGACTTTGGTGAGTGAAAAAATCTCCAGACTCTTCTACGTCAGCTCCATACCTAGCCCAGCATGGCCACCTCAGGGTCCCATTGAAGAGGGGTAGCTCTAATGTCATTCAAGGGCAGAGGCCTGGAGTGGGCATTGGGCCACCTGTGCCATCTGTGCCAATCCATTCACACATCTGCTCCCTTGCCGTGCTCGCTGTGAAGAACGGAGGTTCCTCGTCAGGGAGTTTAGATGGGATCAGGCTTGGCAGCAAGATAGCTCACCTTTTTGAAAACACTAAAGTGTTTCCAAATCCCCATCAGCTACAGAATTCCCCCCCCCTTTTTTTTTCTTTTTTTTGTTTTAATCAAGTATTCGGGAAATCCCTGCAGTGGGGGCAAGGATGGAAGAAAGGAAGAGGGAAATGGGATGTAGAGGACAGAGAGAGAGAAGCAGGCTGGAGAGATACCAGCTAACAGGCATCGAATACAGTTAGCTGTGGGCCTTGGGATGCCTGCAGTCTCTTACAACATGGTGTCTATTTAAAAGAAAAGAAAAGAAAAACCTAGGGGGAAAAGACAGCAGAAGTCACCACTGCATAGAAACAGAGCAGGGGTGAGCCGGGGGGGTGGGGGGGACAACGCTTCCATTGGTCTGACCTCTAACCCATTGTCACTTTCCTCTGAAGCTCCTCTCCCCAGACATGAAGAATCTCCTGGAACTTGAGGTGTCACCATCGCCCTGCATTCAAGGCTCGCTCGGCTCTCCTGGGCCCCCTGGGCCCCAGGTGAGTTCACCCTTCCAGGTCCCCTCCTGGGTCTTCCCATAAACCAATGGACAGAGCCTCACAGTGCCTGCCCTACCATGTGCTGTGTGGTCCTACGATGTGCTGTGTGGCTGGTTTTCCTTCTGTAGCTTCTCCCCAGCCTCAGCACCCTGAAGGGTCTCTGCATGAACTGGCCTCACCCGTGCAACCCCGGCCATGACAGATTTGAAGGTTTTGTTTCATATTTGAGGATGCTGCTTGTATGGTAGTGGCTGTTGTGGTTGTCAGCAAACAGGAACATGACCATCCACCCCACCTGTGGACCAGAAGGGCTTGTGCTCAATTCAGGAATGTGGCCGTCAGAGGGACCACCTATCTTAGCTTTCATGGGCTCTGGACTACTATAAGCATAAGCAGCCCCCAAGCGAGGTACAAGAGAAGATCGAGGAATAAGCCAGCAGCTAGAGAAAGAGCTTTTGCACTCCAGAGACCCCGCATTCCAGGCTGATCTGCTGCCATGAGGGCTCTGAGGCTCTGCGGGGAGGAGGAAGAGTGCCAGGAGCTTATAGGTCCCGAGTGCTGTCCTAGACAGGAGGCATTGAAGTCACCACTCAGCTACGTGAACCTCTTATGGCTTCCTAGTGTTAGAGAGCTAAAAGCCAAACTTCCTGACCTGGAAGACAAAGTCCCATGAGTGGACTCTGGCTTGGACTGCTCCATCGGCTTGTACAGCCTCCATCTTGAACTTAGCTATCATGTCTGCCTCTCTTCCTCACATACAGCAAGCTTGGCTCAGCCTTGGGCTGTGCACTCCAGGGCCCTGCTTTAGTTTTGACTTGCTCTTCTTGGTCTCTCAGAGGTTGGTTTCCATGTCCCCATCCCTAGGGACACCTTTCTCAGCCAAGCATGGTGACACATAGCTCTGACTCCGGCACTCAGAGGAGGCTGCGACAGGATTGCTACGAGTTTGAGACTAGACTGGAACTCACTGTAGGAGTTCCAAGACTGCTCAGGGTGCAGAATGAAACCCTATCTCAGGGAGCAGAGGAGGGGAAGAAAGGGGAGAGGAAGGGAAAGGAGAAGAGGGGAAGGGGAGGGGGAGGGGGAGGGATGCCTCTCACAATTACCAAGTCTAAGACTAAGGCTTTGAATCCAGCCTCACCTGTTTTTATAACTAGTTTTACTGTCTGTGGCTGTTTGCAGACTATCGGGGCAGAGCTGAGGCGTCTGACAGATGTGTTCCTCCAAGCCTAAAAGAATCACTCTCTGGCTTTGTAGAGGAAAAGTTACTGTTCCCTTGTGTACAGGGACAGGGATAGTGTCCACCCCACTTCCTAGTCTACCCGACCTGTGGGCTATAACTAGCCTGCCGTTCTCCATAGACATTTATTGACCCAGGTGTATAATTACATAGTTGTAATCCCAGCACTTGGGAGGCCAAAGCAGGAGGACCCTGAGTTTAAGACCTGCCTGGGCCACCTAGTAAGAGACCCTGTCTCAAAAACAAAATAAATAAGGCAACAAACAATAAAAATCATCTATTAAATGTTATACCGAGAATGGGACCTTGAGCTCAGAAGTCAGACACCATCATTAAATGCTGGGAAGTCTGCAGAAAGGCCAGGTGAGAGCACTCTGAGGTGGGCTCCCCGATTCAGCACCCTTCTCTGTTGGGTCTTGATGTGCGTGAGAACCAACCGAGCACATGGAAGGAGGGGATCCTCTGGTCACCTCAGTTCCATTCATACTAGTGTACCTCTGAGCTCCTGCAAGTCTGAGTCACACAGAGGCTCCGCTGCCCACCCACAGAGTCTGTGCAATGTGAGATCTCTAAGTAGCATCGTATGGGAACTGGTTAGAAATGCAGTCTCTCCGGGTGCCTTGGTTTAGACCCCAGCACTCTGCGGGTGTAGGCAGGAAGACTGCCTTGAGTTAGCCATGAGTACCAGGCCAGCCAGGGTAAGACTCCTATCACAGGGAGGGAGGGAGGGAGGGAAGGGGGGAAGGAGGGAGGGGGGAGGGAGGGGGAGGGAGGGATACACATACACACCTCCATTCGATCAGAATCTATATTTGCTTGGTGTGTGCTAAGCTCAATGAACTTGTAGAACAGTTCTAACCATTTCAAGAAATAAAAGGCTTGGAAATAGAAAACAACTTCCCAGCCGTACCTCCTAAATCAGAAGGCAGAGAACCCAAGGATCGCTGGGGAACTCAAACACTCTCAAAGCTCTCTGACTCCCACCTCCCCAGATGGTCATGTGATCGGTCTGGGTGTGGCCGGAGCTTTGGGATTGTTTTCAAAAATCCTGGGGATCCTGGGATCCCAGGAATCCTGGGATCATTTGGACAAGTTTTGGAGAAACCACACTTCTGACAGGCTGTCATGTTGGTCACTTGCAGACAGTAGAGGTATGGAGCCCAAGGGATTTGGGTGGATTCCTCTCTGCTGTCCTCAGGAATCTGGAAAACAGTCGGGAGCTTTCCAGAGATATGTGAGCAGAAAGCAGGCACTTCTAGCTGTGAATGTGCAAAACACTGGCGGTTTTTGTCTTTTTTTTTTTTTTTACAATGTCTGCTGGAGCCTCTCAGTGAGAGCTATTGTAAACATGCGTTTTTTTCCTTCCATTAATGAAAGTTTCTGGGAGGGGAATATTCCCCACCTGGAACCCATAGATCATTTGTGGGAAATCTTTTTTTTTCTTTTGTTTTGTTTGTTATTTATAAGACAGGGTCTCATGTAGTCCGGGCTAGTCCTGAACTTGCTGGGCAGCCAAGGCTGGCCTTGAATTCCTAATCCTCCTGCCTATAGTGGGCCACCACGCCTAGCTTCTCCTGGGGGATTACCAGAATCAGCTGCTCTCCGTGCAGAACTCACCTTTCCTTCCTGCCAGGGCCTCGGAGAACTGTAGCCAGAGTAGTGAAGGATCCGAGGCCAAGAAGCATCACCGTCTTAGTGTAATGGGATTTCTCCAGGACTCTGAGGTTGCTCTTATTAAACACCGAAGGCTCTAGGGAGAAAAATTAAAGTCCACAGAGTGACACCAATGGTGCCAAGAAACAGGGCTGAGAAACGAGGAAGAGGGAAGGTGAGGAGAGTGGACCGCAGGGCTGAGAGGTCCCTGTAGGCGTCCCTGGAACCTAGTGCCACAGTCTCCCACCACAAGCCCTCCCCTGCAGTCTCTCCGTGGTTAGGTATGTTCTCTTCACCTTTTCTCTCCATTGTGTAGGGTCCACCTGGGCTTCCTGGCAAGACAGGACCAAAGGGAGAAAAGGTATGAGCCGCTGCTTTCTTACTCCCGCCTCATCTTGACAGCCACTGCTTGCTTTCTGTCCGTGCCCCTGAGAATGTTCTGGTTGGGATTTCAAAATACGTGCTCATTCTGTCTTAGCAGATGAGGCAGGTGAATGATGCAATGAATGGATGCAGCTATAGTAGTGGGTGCTATTGGTGTGTCCTGCTTCGGGCCACTGGCATGGCAGGCGTGCTATAACTGGTCAAGTGACCAACTGAGAGCCACAGCACACACAGGCCTCAGCCCTATTAAGTTGTCTGATCCCAGAACTTCTCTTTCAAACAACCTTTGTTTATCTGTCTTCTCTGTGCACAGGGGGACCTTGGCCGCCCAGGAAGGAAGGTAGGACCCATGCTGTTCTGTCGGGTAACTGTGCTGCATGTGCATACAAGTGTGTTTGGTGGCCACCAGTTCCCTGGCAGAACTCTGGTGCTGGCACCTCACTGATGATGTCAGCATGCTTGCCCTTTCTGCCAACACTTTGGCTAAGAGCTGGAGCCTGTGGCTGCTAGCATCTGACTGACTTCTTTCAGAGGCTGCTGAGTCTGGCCACACTTCCCCAGCTTCATCCTGCCACCCAATGGGAAACTCTTCAAGTCCCCAGCCAGTGACACAAAATGACCTTCATTAAACTGGAATAAAGTGCTTGAGTAGACAGGAGTGAATAGTTTTGCTTTGGACATTACAGTGGCTCTGAGCGGAACAGCCACACGCCATCGTTAGTGTCAGAGAAAGAGCCAGCAGGCAATATTGTTGAGGTCAGAGTGGGTGGTGGCTCTTAAGTTCTAGGTCTTGACTGGGATTAAGACAGAGCAAATCCATCCTAAAAGATGCTAGTGGCTTTATTATCAACAGAAGCCACAAACAGACCTTTGTAAGGCCCAAATAGCAAGACCAGACACAGCTCAGTGACTGTTGAAATACTGTCCTGGAGAGAGGCCTGTGGCGGTCCCATGCTTTGAAGCATCAAGATCTGGGTCGATTAGTAATGTCTGCCATGAGCATGGAAGGCAAAGGTAGAGTGTGCACACCAGCATCTGGCATCTTTGAGCTCTCGGCTGAGTCTTTTGAGTCCCCAGCTCACTCTGAAGTGAGCCATCAAGTGCAGAGCTCAAGAGAGACTCCTCCACCCCCAAGTCTATGTTCTTACCCTCGTTCACAAAGGCCATTCTTCTATAACCCTTAGTTGAGATGGGGTTCTCTGGAAGCAGAGACATGTACAAGTGAATGGATTATGGAGGAACTCTGGCAGGAGGAACCAGTAAAGCGGGCAGAAGGGTGTCATGAGAGTGTGCATAGGGAAGCAGCCTTGGGTGTGTGGAGAGCCTGTCTGTCCTTCCTTCATGCCCTGAAGTAAAAGGTCTGGGATGTTGGGTATAGAAAGGGAAGGTTCATAAGTTACTGGGAAGCCCCAGTACCCCATAGTGAGTTTCATGGATGCAGGCTTTTATAGAAGCCAACGGTGTAGCCTCTGAGGGACAGTGCAGCAAGCAGGCAAAATGCCCTTGAGGGAGTTCCAACAGCATCTGCTGCTGCTCCCAACACAGTCGCAGCTCATGCCACAGGACAACCTGTGGAGAGCCCACAGGAAGCAAGGGACAGTGGGTACACGCAATAGAGGTAATGAAATTTGAGAGACCAAGAAGTTTAGAATCCCTAATCTGCCAATGTTTTTTATTTCTTAAGTAAAATAAAACGTTGTTCGGTAATATGACACTAAAAATCTAACTCATGTCTGCTTGACACAGGTGTTTAAGCCCTCATTCTTTGAAGGGTAGGGATGAAGTACAGGGGTCCATGTATGGCAGCCTCATACTCTTATTAGAACCCCAGATATTCTTGGGTGGAGGGAAGCATACCGAGGTATTTTGACTTTTGTTCTTGATCTTTGAAGGGTAGACCTGGACCCCCAGGTGTTCCTGGCATGCCTGGGCCCATTGGCTGGCCAGGCCCTGAAGGACCCAGGGTAAGTGTCATATGTGTTTGGGGCTCCTATAGTATCAGAATATGAGGGGGAAGATGGCTACCCTGGGTCCTGGACAGCAGTGGAGCACATCACTTCCTTCAGAGGGAAATGCAGCTCCCAGCCCCAAGGTGCTTCTCCTTCATGTGGCTTGAGGACCTTGGTCAGTGCTGTGACTCTGCTCCTGTGGATGAGTGGGGGCTGCTCCCTTCTTCCCCAGGATGCCCATTTCCCCTTTGTTGTAAGAATGAGTGTTCTAGTCTCTGAGATGACCCAGAGGGGACGTGGGTCTGGAAAGTTCTCACCTGTGCCACTGATCTGGCGTGGAAAGTCCGGGACTCTAGGCAGGCTGGAAGGATGCAGATTCAACTCCACAGAGAGTACACAAAACAAGCACACCCCTATCTTCCTCTGTCTTGTGTTCCTGCTGCCTGTCACAGACTGCAGGGTGCCGAGGCCATGTCCACTTCCAGGGCATCCGGTGCCCTCTTCCATCCTCTGTGGATGCCAGGTGTGCACACGGTGCACATGCGCACATGCAGGCAATTTTCAGTTTACTGTATGGCCAGGCATGGCGCCTCATCCTCACAAACCCAGGTCTCGGAAGGCTACGGTAGGATCGCTGTGAGTTAGAAGCCAGCCTGGACTACAAAGTGCGTTCCAGGTCAGCCTGAGCTAGAGTTAAGATCCTGATTCAAACAAAACAAAATCCCCGCTACAGAGAGCTAAGCTGTCCATCATGGCAAACCACACCTAGCTGTGGAACCTTTGAAATGTGACTAGTATAACTGAACATCAACTGTTCGGGGCTGTTTGCCACCAAGCCTGATAGCCTGAGTTCCATCCCTGGAACCCACATGTGAAGGAGAGAGCTGACGCCCACAAGTTGTCCTCTGACCTCCACATGTGTGTTGTGGGTTACATGCATATGCACATGAGTGCACACACCCACCCACCCACACACACACACAGTAAATAAAATGTAATTTTAAAATCTTATTGTATCATGATTACGTGTTGAAGTGACAATTGAATAAATGAAAGTAAAACACTAGCAAAATTAATTTCACCAGCTTAGGTTTTTTTTTTTTTTTTTTTTTTTTTTTTTTGGTTTTTTGAGACAGGGTTTCTCTGTATAGCCCTGGCTGTCCTGGAGCTCACTTTGTAGACCAGGCTGGCCTCGAACTCAGAAATCTGCCTGCCTCTGCCTCCCAAGTGCTGGGATTAAAGGTGTGCGCCACCATGCCCGACTACCAGCTTAGTTTTACATTTAATGTAATTTCTTTTTTAATATTTATTTATGTATGTGCTTTATGTATATGAGTGCTCTGTCTTCACGGACACCAGAAGAGGGAATCAGATCCCATAGCAGGTGGTTATGAGCTACCATGTGGATGCCAGGAATTGAACTCAGGACCTCTGGACCTCTTGTTAACAGCTAGTGCTCTTAACAACTGAGCCATCTCTTCAACCCCGTTTGATATAATTTATAAAGGAACTTGCTATTCAGAATGAATATGTAGCCAGGCATGGTGATAATATTTCCTATAATCCTCGAACTCAGAGGCAGGGAAGAACATCATCAGTTGAAGGGCATCGTCACCTGAGTTCTCACATAACAGCAAGGGATACATGAGACCCTGCCTAAAAAACAAAACAAAACAACCAAACCAAACAAACAAATAAATAAAAGCCAAAGCCAAAATAAACACCACAAATTAATCCCCAATAGCATTCAGTTGGCTTTAGATTTCTGCTAGTTGGAGGTGGCATGCAATTTTGTAATAGAGACAATGAATACACCCTACACAGCAACCGCCTTCCTCTGCTGTATTTGCCCCGAGGCTGATTTTCCCTCTACTTGCCTTCCGACTGAGGGTGAGAGTGTAATGAGATGTCTGAAAGACCCTCCCTATGCAAAAAGCAAAGCAGATAAAGAATTTACTTGTGGGATCCCCTATCTTCTGAGGCCCTCACACTGTCTCCCCTGCCCTCTCACAACCCTTTCCAGGAAAAGATCAAACATCACCATTTCCAACATCTTAGTGAGTATTTAGTTTGGTGATCTGTCCACCATGGGCATTTTTTTCCTCTCTCTCTATTTAATCGCAAGGACCACAGTGAAAGGTGGAAAGTAGCACCCTGGGAGGAGGCAAAGGGGCGTATGGAATTCACGTTCCCAGTCCAGCCCCAATACCCTGGTTCCTTCCCAACTCTCCCCACAACTCCTGCTTCTGCTCCTCTGAGAAACATCACTGTGGGTCTTCTTTTCCTCCTAATTGCCACAGGGTGAAAAGGGTGACCTGGGTATGATGGGCCTGCCCGGCTCCAGAGGACCCATGGGCTCTAAGGTCAGTGCGTGGTGCAGACGGCCATCTCCGGGTCTCCTCACTAACGCTGAGGAGCAGCAGCTGTCTACAGAGATGGGGAGGGTGGCACTGGGACACTGTCTCTGTGCCGGGGAGTCAGCCCTTTGGGGGACAATCATGCCCTGAGGTGCAGGGACACTGGGGTCTTGTTCCCATTCTCTTCGGCTACCGGGGGTTATGGCTCCGGATTAGGTATCTGGGAGGCTGTTATAAGCACAAACCTCTTGGATATCTTTGCGTTTGCTGATGTGTGTCCCTTAGGACTCACAACACAGTGCAGAGCCTCAACGCACATCAGGGACCCCTCCCATTCCCTCAGCCCCGGCTGTCCTGAGGCTCACTCTAAACATCTGCCTGCTTTCTTTTAGGGTTTCCCTGGATCCAGAGGGGAAAAGGTCAGTGCTCCTATCTCCAGCCATCCCAGGTCCCGGGCCGGATGCAGCTCTGGGGTCGGTGGTGGGCGGCACACGGGCCCAGCCCTCTGTCAGTCATCCGCTGCAGCTCTTCTTCCCAGCTATCCCCCTGTCCTCGTCCTGTGCAGGCTGAGGGAGGATGAAGGCCTCCCTTAGGCTTCTGGTAAAGGAGAGCTCCCAGTGACCTCATGCCCTGCCTGCCCCGCGCAGGGAGCAGGGGAGCACATGGGAGCTGGCAGGCAGTGAAGAGTCTTTGGTCAATTAGTCAGCGAGCGATCGAAGGGGCAGTGGAAAAAGTGGATTTATCCTCGGGTCAGGTTTCTACTACGCACCTTCTCACCTGCCCAAACCCAGCACCAGCCGGCACCTGCCAGATGAGGGGACCGGAGGCCCAGAGCTTTCTATGTGTTTCCCTTTACTAATGTTAGGAGGTCTCTGAGATCTAAACAGAAAGCATTTCTTTTCTAGGCAAGCCACCTAATATAAGAGCCTAGAACTTTGCAAAAGTCAGGGTGTTGGCTTAGGGAGTTTTTCAGTTTGAAATGTTCCTATCACTTCCCGCCTCACCCCAAGCCCCAACACAGTGCGACGTGAGACCATTGACCCTCTCTTTTGTTTTTCTCCTAGGGATCCAGAGGTGAAAGGGGTGACTTGGGTCCCAAAGGAGAAAAGGTAACGGCAAATCTGTACAACTGATAGGCTTCGATAGAAGCATCAGCTCCGGCTCCCTCGGCCTAGGGACCGATGGGCAGCCATCTTGGAAATGGCTGATCAAATTCACCCACAGCTCTTCCAAGGGGTATTTCAGGACAGTCATGATATTTGTTCTCTTCACAGGGTTTCCCTGGATTTCCTGGAATGCTGGGGCAGAAAGTGAGTATCTAGAAGTAGAAAGACTGGAGCTCAGGCCCTCCAGACACAACAATCAGAGCCCCTTTTCCTTGCCCTTCAGGCAGAGAAACTGACTTTAACTGTGAGAAGTTCCGGTTTGAGATGAGGAATACGGTGTCTTCTATGCTGGGGAAAGGGCAGTGGGAAGGTCTGAAGTCAGCCTCCAGATTAGTGGGGGGAAGCTGTTCCCAGCCTCCCCATACCCACCTGGGAGAGAGGCCCGCGTTGCTTCTCCTACCCCCTGAAGCTCCAAGGCAGGATTAAATAGCTGAAAGTTCTATGAGGACCGACTCCTATCTCCTATCCGAGCCACAGTGGTCAAGGGCCCTCTTATCCCTCAGACCCTGACGGATGAGTTTAGTTTAATGTCACTGCTTCCTAAACACTCAATACCATCTTCAAGGGTGGCAGACACTGCTGGAGGAACACGGCATTATTTTAAACAGATGACAACAATTGTATTGAAATAGTGAGGTATTTATTATCACGCTTGGGACAGGCCTAATTTTAAAAGGAGACAGGTTTAGTTATTGAAGAAAAATTATTCAGTAAGTAACCATGGGGTGATGAATTGATATAACCAAAAATGTGAAGGTGGCAATAGACAGGGAGATTTGGGAAAGCTTTTACTTAGATGAGGATATGGAGTAAGGTTGGGTGTTAGACAAGGGAAGATGTCACAGCATTAAGGAAGACATGCATAAATGACCATGTAGGACAGTCCCTAGGCTGACATGGAAGGCTGGGACCTCAATGCTATAAGGTACTGATCATGCCAAGACAGCTCCTGAGATAACATGTTTCGTGTGTGTGTGTGTGTGTGTGTGTTTCAGAAGCTTAGAGTCCATGATAGGGAAGGAAAGGCACATATCAGCAAGAGCTAAGGGCTTCCATCTAGATCCACACTTTGGAGGGGGGGGAGGGGAGGAGGGAGGGAAGGAAAAAAGGAGGGAGACAGAGAGACAGAAAAGGACACACTGGACATGGCACAGGCTTTTGAAACCTCAGAGCCCACCCCCAGTGAGAGCACACCTCCTAATCCTTCCCAAACAGTCCCACCAAGTGGTGACCAACCAATCAAAGACACACGCTATCATGGCAATGTTGGATCCTTGTGTTCTAGGTCACCGACACTGGAAATTGTTATCTCTACCAAGGTCATAAGCTAGAATGCTTCAAATATGCAAACAAACATTTTCTTAGTGTCTTTAATTTTTAAAAACATTCACTTTAAAGTGTTGCTTTCTAAAGTAAAGCAGTCTTATCCGGTGGTGTACAGCCATGGGTCTTTATGCAAGTCACTATGACTTATCCTTACCTTAGTCTGCCAGAAGCCCAGTTCCTGCTACCTAGGTGGGATGCTACATTTTAAAAATAGATGAATCCTATAAACAAATTAAAGCAAATTTCAAAAGAGAAGCAAGTACCTTAAGATGTTTAGTCTAGATTTTCATTCCCTGCAACAGTGATCATCAAAGACTCATTGGTCACTATAAAATTAAATTTGACAGGTTCTCTGGCTTGTGCGCCATCTACCAGGCTTGGCATAGAGAATGCTGTCTTCCCCCTTTCATGGCTGACTGCTTTGGGACAGGGCTGATGTGATAACCATAATTAGGTCTTAGAAGAGATATTAGATCAAGAAATCCCTAGCTGCTTCCAGCTGGTAAAGAGAAAAGCCACTTCCTTCCAAACACCTCTTTTAAAAAATTCATATTTTGCACGCTGATGCCTTCTCCTGGTCAAACAAGATATGGCCTGGGTCCCTTTAAACAGCTCGTGTGTGTGTGTGTGTGTGTGTGTGTGTGTGTGTGTGTGTGTGTGTGTGCATACAGGAGTGCATGTGTGTGTGTATGCATACAGGAGTGCATGTGTGTGTACATGCACACAGGAGTGTGTGTGTGTGTGTGAGTGTGTGTGTACATGCACACAGGAGTGTGTGTGTGAGTGTGTGTGAGTGTGTGTCTGTGTGTGTGTGTACATGCACACAGGAGTATGTGTGTGTGAGTGTGTGTGAGTGTGAGTATGAGTGTGTGTGTGTGTGTGTGTGTTATACATGCCAAAGTGCAAATACAAATGTCACTGTTCAACTGATGGAGCTGCTTCTCTTTTACCTGGTCGTTAGGCTCAGCAGGGAGTAGCTTTTCCCACAAAGCCCTTTTGATAGTCTGAAAAATAATTTTTGCAAAAGGTTGGCTTTGAACTATGAAAGAGAGTTATTTTCAACTAGGAAAGTAATTTACATTGTTTTCCATATTTTAACAATATTTCTGTGGTGACTATTTGAACAAATACTTGAAGCATCTTTTCTCACAAAAAAGGGTTTTCATTTGAGCTGGACAGAGTGGTATGTATCTGCAACTCCTACACTTGAGAGATAGAGGCAAGGGGATTTCAGGGTCATCCTCAGCTATATAGACAGGTAGAGGCCAGCCTGGGCTACAGGAGATCCTAACTCAGAAAGATTTTTAGGTAGAAATGAGCTGGAACTCAAACTAATACTGATTTGTGAAGAACTGATGAACACAACTACACTTTAATCCCAGTGTGCAGGGGGCAGAGGCTGAAGGATGTCTAGGAAGGCTAGCCTGGCCTACATATCAAATTCCAGGCCAGCCAGAGCTATGAGGTGAAACCCTATCTAAAAAAAGAAAAATGAAAAAAGTGGAGAGTTATCCAATCCTCAGTAAGAATCAGAAGCACTACGTCAGAAAAGAGAGTTCCCAAACGTCAAACCCAACTCGTGTGTGTGAGCTTGTACTAAAAGTGCAATCGTTCAGTTAGACAAGAAAGCCTTTTCCCCAGTCAGGAGTGACACAGGCTCACATGCAACTGAGATGCAGGGGCTACCTCTGACCACCAGAGCACCTATGGCTTTAGAGCACTAAGTCACACTGGGGTTGGCTTCTTTCTTTCTTTCTTTCTTTCTTTCTTTCTTTCTTTCTTTCTTTCTTTCTTTCTTTCTTTCTTTCTTTCTTTCTTTCTTTCTTTCTTTCCTGTCCCTTGGCTATGAGCTCACCTGTCTCCCATGCTCCCGGGACAGCCCTACCTGGGGAGGACGCAGTATGAAGAGGAGGCACTGACAGCCAGCGATAGGAGAGACCCGCGTAGATGTGTCTACTTTCTCTCACTTCCCTCTCTTCTCCCCAGGGTGAAATGGGTCCTAAGGGAGAGTCTGGGCTGGCAGGACACCGAGGCCCCACAGGAAGACCAGGAAAGCGAGGCAAGCAGGTAAGGGCCTCAGGGTTTACTCCCACAGAGGTCACAGCCCCTGGCTTGGAGATGCATGGAACAGCATGCAGGAGTCAACTGGGCCATCCAGGCATCCTCAGGGCTGGTGGACAGAGCAGCCTCACTGCTGATGGACCTTCAGGCTTCTCCCAGCCGACATGGTTCAAGGTTATAGGCTCTGCTCAAGGTCAGAAGAGGGAGTGGCCCGAGTTTACCTGGTTCATAGGAACGCACACGCCTTAACTGAAGCAACTGAGAATGGAAGGAGGCCAAGGCCATTTTGCAGAAAATGTGCCTTCTGCCCAGTGTGCTGGGTACAGATGGAGTTTTCCAGAGCAGCCTAGGCCCTTCCCTGCTGCTATCTGGTCTTTCAGGCCCTGGTGACAGTTCTCACTGTACAAGCCCCTCATGTGGAAGTGATCCTCTTCTCTGGGTTTGTTAAGCATTTAGGGAAGTTGTCGCTTTGAGCTCCCTTGTCAGCAGGGCAAGCCAGGTTATGAAGTGGGGAAATGGAATTCCTGGGCTGGCTTGAGGACTGTGCTAGGTATCCACAGGAAAATTAGCCCCTCTACTCATGGACAGATGCATCTGAGAGATGAGCTCTGTCACCTTTTTGAGGGGTGGCAGGAGGGTGGTCCTTTGGCTTGTTTAAGACCGGGTCTCACTGTGTAACTTGGACTTTACTAAACCTGCACTATTTTTCTTATTATTATCATAACTCAGCTGTCTATTTCTTTTTTTGTCGTTGTTCTTTTGTTTTGAATTTTGAGACAGGGTTTCTCTGTACAACCCTGGCTTTCCTGGAACTCACTCTGTAGACCAGGCTGGCCTTACCCTCAGCAATCCTCCTGCCTCTGACTCCCAAGTGCATGTGTTACCACAGTCCAGCTGCCTTTTTCATTTTTTTCCAAATAGATACTTGAAATCCAGCTTTCTTTAGGGGCCGGGGCAATGACTTGGGTAAAGTCCTTCCTGTGAAAGCTCAAGGGCTGAGCTTGGTCCCAGCATTCATGTGAGAGGGCCAGCGTGGCAGCTCGCTCCTGTAAGCCAAGCGCCAGGGAAGCAGAGCCCCAACCACTCTGGCCAATCCCACGAGCTGTGGGTTCAGTGAGATACCCTGCCTTAAAATAAGGTGTGGAGCCTTTGGCCTCTGCTTGCACACCCAGATACAAGTCAGCTTATATTAAACAATCTTAGTTGCTGAAAATTAATATTTACACTTGTGATATGCATACTTATAGTATGTATACTTTTAATATTAATGATTCTGAGTATGTTCAAAGAAAAATGTTATTTTGAGCACCTATATAAAACATTTCTTTTTTTTTTCTTTTTCTTTTGGTTTTTCGAGACAGGGTTTCTCTATGTAGCCCTGGCTGTCCTGGAACTCACTCTGTAGACCAGGCTAGCCTCAAACTCAGAAATCTGCCTGCCTCTGCCTCCCAAGTGCTGGGATTAAAGGCGTGCACCACCACGCCCAGCTCAATATTTCTTATTTTTAATTGTTACCGTATTTTATGGGGTAGATGGTAATATAATTGTGTACATACCTACATTGTAGAGTGACCAAATTCAGTTATTAGACATACCTATCACTTCAGATTTTTATAATTTCTTTGTAATGAGAATATTTCAACTATATCCAGCTCATTGGCTTTTTATCTCCATCCTATTGTTGGTGATGGCCTGATCTGAATATTATAGCCTTCCATAATTCTTTCTTCTTTCATTTTAAAATTTTTTGTTTGTTTATCCATTTATTATGTTCTTGTTGCTTTGAGACAGAGTCTCACATAGCCCAGGCTGGCTTCAAATTCTGCCCTCAAACATGCTGGGGTTACATGTAGTTCAGGATTATTTCTCTTCTTTTATGTCCAATATGTAGTTATTTTGCCCTTATAGCTTAAAATCACAACATGTACAGCTTATTGTTATTGTAGGAATTAATGAATTTTTAAAGATCTTCTAAAAATACCTGCATCATATTCTAATAATAGACGAGAAAGCAATAGATTGTGTGGAGGCCCGCCCTGATGGTAGGTAACGCCGAGAGGACATGCTTTTTCTACTCTGTTGGCTGTTTCCCCAAGGCCGAAGTGATGATCCATCATGGGGTTGGGATTTAGATCAGTGGTAGAGTTTTTACCCAGTGTGCAAAAGGCCCTGAGTTCCAGCATCACAAAAAGGAAAAAAAAAATCTCTGGTTAAGGATCCAGAACCGCTTCCTCAAGAGAAACCTCCTCGGCTCACAGCACATGAGGAACAAACAATGCTTTCCCTGTCATCTGGCTCAGGGAAACCTCCCTTAGAGACACGGCACTTTCCACACAGTGACCAATGAAGCAGAAGATTCCTCGCTGGCCACTGGTGTCAGAGTCAAGGACCGTTTCCAGCTCCTTCAAGCTGTGCACTTCCTGAGCTCAGAGCCAGCTGGCCTAGCTGTTAGACAAACAAGCCTGACTGGCTATTTTAAGCTGGTGTGACTTCCTTTGCCATTCTGGGACCCGTCTTGGTTACTGTTCAGAATATTTCACCCTGGCCTGCGGATTAACAGCCTCCTCCATGAGGGTAGGATTGGAAACAAACCAACCTCATGGGTCCACTGGGACGAGTATAGGAAAGTCTCTAGAGGCCACGTTGGCAGGACAGCATCTCCCTGAATCAGTGTGGAGATTGGAAACAGTGGCTTCAGGTGTGACTCTCTTTAAGAAATCGGGACGTCTTGGGTGTGAGGGACATTTGGCCAGGACATCTGTCATCCAGTTGATTGTGATGGTTGGTTTAACTGGTCTGGCTGTTGAGGAGGGAACTCACTGGTCCACATGTTTCTTCCAAAGCTGCATGATTGGATAAGGAAGATGACTTCTCCAATAGAGGGCTGTAGTTTGGCCAGGAGTGTGGAGGTAGTTGTGCTTCAGTACTAGGGCTCTAGGAAATCAGAACTCCTTCCCCTATGAGAGAAGATGAAGCCTGGCCAGCCACTAGGGCTTGTTTCCCCATCACCCTTCATTCTTCACAAGCCATATCTTCGCTTCTGCCATCTTTGTTAACCACATAGCACCTCGGTGGGTGCCTATTTACTGGCCCAACTTTAGAGAAGATAAAACCAAGGCACAAAGCAATACCATGAGTTATCCAGGGCCTCATGCTCAAGGGAGAATATCTTGATTGACAGATTGTCAAAAATCCCTCCACATTCACTGTCAACTTCATTCTCCTCCTTCCTTTGGTCTGGGGAGAGAAGATGAACATGGTGGATTCTAGCCTACATGGAATTTATGTCTCCTGGGGAGACAGATGAGATGATCATACAATAACTTATGACCAGTGATCTGAAATAAATGCTAGAAGAACCATGGTGTGTGTGTGTGTGTGTGTGTGTGTGTGCCTGTGCATGTCAATGTGTGCATGCATGCATGTGTGCATGGGTATGCTCATGCCTGTATGTATGCTTGTCTGCATGTGTGTGTGTGTGTGTGTGTGTGTGTGTGTGTGTGTGTGTGTGTGTATTGAGACTGAGTTTCTCATTGTAGCTCTGGGGGGGTTAGAACTAGAACTCACTGTGTATCTCAGGCTTCCTTTAAACTAGTAGCAATCCCTCTGCCTCAGCCTGTTGAGTGTTGTGATGACAGCCATGCACCTCACCACTCAGCTTGAAGAAGTACGCTTTAAGAGAACTTGATGAGAAACACCAGTGTTGCCTGGGGAGATCTTGCTGCTGAGACATCAGAACCTAAAACTAAAGGCAGAGGGGCATAAGGAAGAGCTTAGAGTCTGAAAAGAGAGGATTTTGTTTGAGAAGTGGGCTAAGAATCATGGGGTTTTTGACAGAAAAAAGAAAGAAAGAAAGAAAGAAAGAAAGAAAGAAAGAAAGAAAGAAAGAAAGAAAGAAAGAAAGAAAGAAAGAAAGAGAAAAGAAAAAGACATCACCCCACCACTAATCCCTCTGACTCAGGCCATGACCAGCTCTTGCACTCAGTAAAGAGTGGGGTCTCTACCAAGATAATGACAGGAAGTCTGTGGGTAGAAACAGCTCTTCTGATAGAATGAAAGTAACCCTAACATGTAGGTAAATAACCCTAACATGTAGGTAAATAACCCTAACATGTAGGTAAATAACCCTAACATGTAGGTAAATAACCCTAACATGTAGGTAATTAACCCTAACATGTAGGTAATTAACCCTAACATGTAGGTAAATAACCCTAACATGTAGGTAATTAACCCTAACATGTAGGTAATTAACCCTAACATGTAGGTAAATAACCCTAACATGTAGGTAAACGCTTAAATGATAGGTCCAATTTGGCCACCTGAACATTAGGCATTGCCCAGAGCCTGGTCTGAAACTTCACCCCCTAACTCATGCAGACAATGAACTTAGTGAGGTCATCAAGCTTGCAAATGTTGCTTGCTCTGTCTCAGGAGTGGGATGCTGGAGACCAGTGATAGCCCACCAGTGAAAGCTTTTGCTTTTCTAAGCAAGGTGGTCTCTGACATAGAGGCAATGTGGGGGAAGAACTTTGTTATGCCATGCTATCACAATGGGTTCCATCTTTCTCTCTGTTAGGGTCAGAAGGGAGACAGTGGAATTATGGGCCCACCAGGCAAGCCTGGGCCTTCTGGTCAACCTGGCCGTCAAGGTCCTCCAGGGCCCCCAGGCCCACCATCTGCAGGTAAGACTTATGCATCTTCACTTGATCTACACAGTAGCACTCCCAACTATGTCTCCCAGGAAGGCCACAAGGAGATGCCAACAGAGCTCTACATTGTATTTCTTGCTAGAAACCACCAGAATCTCCTTTGCGTGTATTCCTAATTTGTCTATGATTTGGCTAACTGAACTTTGTTTTAACATTCTGGAGAACACAGAGAGGAAGTAAAAGAGGGCAAATTACATTGGTAATATCATTTATATTTTCAGTGAAAAGGGTACCTATTTCATCAATACCACCTTTTTTTAAAAAAGATGTATTTATTTTATGTATGTGAGTACACTGTAGCTGTACAGATGGTTATGAGCCTTCATGTGGTTGTTGGGAATTGAAATTTTAGGACCTCTGCTCATTCCAGTTGGCCCCGCTTGCTCAGGCCCAAAGATTTATTTATTATTATGTATAAGTACACTATAACTGACTTCAGACACACCAGAAAAATGTGTCAGATCTCATTACAGGTGGTTGTAAGCCACCATGTGGCTGCTGGGATTTAAACTCAGGACCTTCAGAAGAGTAGTCAGTGTTCTTACCCACTGAGCCATCTCACCAGCCCCTCCAAACATTATCTTAAACCCAGAAAGCATTACAGATTTTTCTGTCTTACACAGTGTGGTGAAAGATTGTTTATTTGCTTTGGGTATATTGGGTATATCGGAAGGAACTGTTAAACAGAAATTAAGAGTCAATCACCGAAGATGAAATAGTTTGTTTCTACCTTGTTTTATCCATTTAATTTGATTAGCTAAATCCTTTATTTTATTCCCTTGTTTGCTCAATGTAAGGCCTTTTAGAGCACCTCACATATATAAAGATGGAATTCCTAGGTCAATCTTCAGCTATACAAAAGGAATCACAACCGTAATTACATCTCTTTTTTCTTAATAAATAGAGATTTTAAAATTCCACAATGCCCTTCCTCTACTGTATTCTACTGTGGTTGTGGTTCTTCTACACCCACACGGTGAGGTTGTCACGGAATGCCCTGCTCTGTTAGACCCCTTAATCCAAAGTAAAGTTAACTCTGAGACTCGATCTTGTCAAGACACCTTGAAGAATCAGTCTCACTCAAAACTCTTGAGTTTTTTTCTTCCCTACCTTTCTAACTGCCACAAACAGGTTAGATGAAGAGCCAGGTGGTGTTGGTGCATGTCTTTAATCCCAGCACTCAGAAGGCAGAGGCAGGCAGATCTCTGGGAGTTCGAGGCCAGCCTGGTCTACAGCGTGAGTTCCAAGACAGCCAGGGCTGTTATACTGAGAGACCCTATGAAACAAACAAACAAAACCTAAATCGATTAGGTGAAGATCCTGGTGAGCTGTGGCAGGAACACACTGGGGAGTGGTCCTTTTGCTTTGGCCTACTCCTTCCCACCTCTTAGTTAGGTGTCCATGGATACCTGGGGACCATTGTCTCAAGCTGCGCTTGGCCATCACAGCATCTCAAGACAGGGAGTCGGAGCCACAAGATACCAATCAGGGACTGATTGCATGATGGTTTTGCCTGTGGGAAGAACTTTATTGGGCCTTGGAGTGATTAGGGCTAAACCCCTGAGGATTCTGGAGACGGGCATACGCATATGAAGGTGGACAGCAAAGTAAGACCGTACTGATCCCGTTATGTTTTTGGGTATTTGCAAACATGGCCCCATCGGATCTCAGGTTCCTTTCTGGGCCTGGGGACTGTGAGCAGGTTCTCAGAAAGCCATGTTTGTACAGTCAGTTGAGAACTGTAACCCAGAGATTAGCAGCCAGCAGTTTTGTTTTCCTTCCCTGGGCCCCTAGTTCCTTCTTTCCCAGATTGGGGGGTGGTATGCCCACTTCCCCCTCTACCACTGTGTCCTCTCCCATCAGAATGCACTGTTCTTCTCATATAGCTCTTGCCGTTGGTGACTTCCTTTGCGTTCTCTCTCTCCCTCTTTCCTTCCTCCTTTCTTCCTTCCTGTCCTTCCTTCCTTTCCTCCCTCCTTCCCTCCCTCCCTCCCTCTCCTTCCTTCCTTCTTCCTTTCCCCCTTTCCTTTTTATTCCATTGGTGTGTGTGTGGGTGTGTGTGTGTGTGTGTGTGTGTGTGTGTGTGTG
>NC_034597.1:22799431-22838946 GCF_900095145.1 Mus pahari | reverse complement strand
GGGGGGGGGGGTCCTCGGACACCAGGGCATGGCAGTAAGGCTGGGATGTAGTAAGAATCTAGGAGTTTTGGTTTCTTTGAAGAAAACACAGAAATATGGGACATGTTTTCATTTTAATCCCAGGTGTGGGGTATGGGGCTGCTTCAGACTGTCCACAGCAGCTGACGATGATTTGCCTCGTGCTCTAGCAGGGGCATGGTTTTGCCAGATGCAGAGTTTCTGTGATTGTGTGGTGTTTGGAACTCTGGGAATTTTTCAAAGGGCATATAAGTGTTAGCACTCCGCCAGGTTGCAGTTTGTTAAGTTGCCTTGTGTAAAGAAGAGGAAATTAGATATCCAGATAGCAAAGATCAAACTTGCTCCAGGGAACTAGACGCCCCATGTCAGCAGGAAGTAGTCTAGCAACAATGTTGCCCCCTTCCGATCCCTAACTTTATTCAAGGATCTGTTTCCTTTCCTCTCAGTCCTTTTTCCTCTTTTATCTAGGATTAGGGTTAAAAAGGTGGAAGAATGGGGATGGCAAAGGGTGTAGGAAAGAAGAACCCACAAAGTAGTTAAGACAGCTACATTGGGGTGAAGAAGTTCAGGCTGTGCCCTTCAGAGCATCAAGGCAGGAAGCTGGCAGGATGCTGGATGTCCCCCCACCCCCGCCCACATCTGGGAGGAAGGAAGCAGAAGCAGTGGGGACTGTGGTGGGGGCATCAGGCTCCCTGCCACATCCTGTTGGGAGGCCACCTCAGGTCTGTCTCAGCACCATGGAACCAGCTGGTGTTGGAGAGGGCAGGAACATTTTAATTACTCAGGTTACAGGGGAAGTTGGGGGATGGGAATGAGGAAAGAATACAGGCAAAATCTAAGATGTAATTTGCAGTAATACGATTATAACTTTGAACACTTCTTTCCTGTATTCAGACAGGATATGAATGAATCAACATGGCACCTGGGAGCACCCGTGTTCTTGGGTCTGTCATCTGAATGGGACAGAGTTATTCAAATATCAGTCACACCACTAATTAGCTGAATATCTGAAAAGCCCTGACTCTTTCCGGAGCTACGGTTCTGGTGGAGCTCTGAGGTCATAGGACATTCCAGAAGGCCGCTCCAATGCCTCTCTCAAGTTCCTCCTTGTCTCTTTGGAGTCTGAAAATATCAAAACCCAAGTCTCTGCTTTTCCCACAGAATTCTTTTCCTATTCTTTGTTAGAACTGAAGCTTGACGTGCTGTTGGACCAGCCTGTGAGCCAGCTGAGGGAGGCTTAAGGTAGATGGGGTGGGTCTTCATTGGGTCCTTCCACGATGTGGCATCTTCCCTATGGCGTAGACCAGACATCACACCCTGGGTTCACTTTATTTGCCGCCCTTCTAGGATCTATAGACTCAGTTCCCAGTTCCTGGCTGCCCCAGCTGAACTGCCTACAACCCAGGACAGGCTGGTGTCCAGTGGTCTCCAATGGATCCCACTGTTCCCGGTGTTCCTGAAGGAGGAGCAAGCAATCGCTCTATCTATCCAGCCCCTTCTCTCTCTCTCTCTCTCTCTCTCTCTCTCTCTCTCTCTCTCTCTCTCTCCTGTCAAATGACTCCAATTTCAGCATCTTTCTGTCAGACAGATTGACTTCCACAAAGACCTTTGCTCTGTAACTTGTTACTCAATCACCAGATACTCTGTTTCCAATATGTGTCAAGCCGTGGCCTGCCCTTGTCAAACTTCCTGTGGGAAGAGAGAGGTAACGGAATAATCTCAGAATGTGTAGGCTTGTAAGCGGAGGGGAAGTAAAGGCGGAGAGTCTGGATATGATGGCTTGGGCCTGTGATTCCAGTACCTGGGAGACAGACAGAATTGCCACCAGTTGGAGACCAGCTTGGGCTATATAGCAAGTTCATGGCCAGCCTGTGCTACCAAGTGAGACTGTTTCAGGAGAACACTGTATTAAAAAAAAAAAAAAAAAAAGTCAAGGCAAAACTGGGTAGAGCGGTGCATGCCTGAAGTTCCAGCCACTTTGGAGACCGAGGCAGGAGGATTGCTTAAATCCAAGAGTTCAAGACCAGGCTAGGCAATTTAGTCAGACTTCATATAAAAAAAATAATGATGATTATAGGTCAAAGTGAAGCCAGGTGGTGACGCGTGCCTTTAATCCCAGCACTCGGGAAGTGGATATCTGAGTTCGAGGCCAGCCTGGTGTACAAAGTGAGTTCCAGGACTATACAGAGAAACCCTGTCTTGGGGCTGGAGGTAGGGCAGGGGCGGAGTTAACGTGAGAAATACAGACCGAGGCCTTGCTAACTACACTCTTCCAGGGTGTATCTTGACTTTTCTTAGTTCCTGGATGGAGATGGGTTTTGGGGAAGAAAATGTTCTATTTTCTTCCAGGAGAAATAAAAGAAACACATACTATACAATCCCCCTGTAAATATATAAGAAACTTAAGAGACAGTGTCAGTTGGACTGGCAAGACGGCTCGATGGGAAAAGGCACTTGTTGCCACACCTGATGGCCCGAGTTCCATCTACAGGTCCTGTACGGTGGGAGGAGAGACCTAACTCCCAAGACTTGTCCTCTGACCTCCATCCATGTGCCCTGGTGTGTACAACTTCCCTCCTCCCCCAAATAAATAGCAATCATTTTTTTAAAATACGATAAAAGTTTTCCATCCACTGCATATCCATCTACAAGATGACCTTTTTAATAATGGTCACAAAGAAGGCATGTCCTCCACCAAGAAAATCTAGAGCCAATCAACAGATGATCTATTAGCTTGGTTCAGCCTCTAGGTGCCGCTCTCGGGGCTGGAGGGCCCGCAAACCCCTCATCTTTCTTACAGGTTGTTACTTAGTGGTCAAACTAAGGCTGCTATGGGATCCGATAGTTGTCTTCCAGGCAGGTTGAGGAGGAGGCCCCATTCCTAGCTGTTTGGTTCTCCCTTCGCTACATCTTGGCTGGGCGCCTCTCCCTCTGCCTGTCCTGCCTCCAGCTCTCAACTTCTCTTCCTTACACAGGTTGCTCGTATCATCTGACCTGCTTGGCTCTAGTTACACAACAATCTGTTACTTCCTAGGACAACTTGTAATGGGACTCAAAGGGGAAAGAGGATTTCCAGGGCCTCCAGGAAGATGCCTTTGCGGATCCCCCGTGAATGTGAATAACCCCTCCTACGTGGACTCCATGTATGGGCGTGGCTCCCCTCGAGTTCCTGCGGTAAGGCTCTTCGGGGCGTGGTCTGGGTGCTTCGCAACTTGATCCTGGGCCTTCACGATGTACTTGGGGAAAAATTCACTTTGCTTTGTTACAATGGCTACCACTCACTACGGGAAATTGCAAAGTGGGGACAAAATCAAAAGAAAACAGACAAACTGTCACTTTGAATGTGAGATCATTAAGGGACATTTTCCACACTCTTTACTTTCAAGCCTAACTTGGATGTGGTTGAGATTATATTGTGCTTGGCCTGAGGATGGAGCTCAGTGGTTGAGTGCTTGCTCGTGTGCTCTGAGTTCAACACACAGTACTGGATTTAATGATCATCACTGTGTGATCACTGTCGAAGAGGCCATCTCCAGAAGAATCGCTTACCTATGTCTGGCACATCATCTTCTAAGCTTTGGTAGCCTGATTTTAAAAACATTTAAATATGTTAAATCAAGGCAGACAGCTGTGGTTTCAACTCAGACATCCTGAACTGGCTCGACATTCCTCCCTGAGCAGCAGACAGAGAGTCAGTTTCTCTGGCTTTCCCTGTCCTGCAGGGAAGCGTCTCTGGACCCTGACCACTATCTTCTCTGGCAGATTTTTGTGGTCAATAACCAGGAGGAGCTTGAGAAGCTGAACACTCAGAACGCCATTGCCTTTCGAAGAGACCAGCGATCTTTGTACTTCAAAGATAGCCTTGGCTGGCTCCCCATTCAGGTACTCTGGGGCTGGACCCTTAGGCTGTGATGCCCCTGTCCTTAGCCAGGAGAGAGATGCTCCCACTAGAAGGGAGGAAAGCTAGACCATCAAAGTAGGACGGAGCTTTTGCTGTGTCTGTAGGAGAGGGTCAAACGTCCTCCCTCCCTCATCTTCTGTGCAGCCCTCCTCAGCCCCATGCCCAAACAGAAGCCCATCCTGAGCCAGGATTCCGTTTGGGAAAGATGATCTCTCTCAGCCCCCTCTCCAGAGGAAGATGAGGGACGCCTCCTAGACCCAGAGCGTCTGCTCCAGGGCCAGAGACTCTCCTACCCTGTGGCTGCCTCGGCCATGCCACCACCCATTGTTACTGTTTTTGTGTTCCCTTGGCCAGCTCACCCCTTTCTACCCTGTGGGTTATACCATGAAGCAGCCTGGCACCTGTGGGGATGGGGTCCTGCAGCCCGGGGAGGAGTGTGACGATGGCAATCCCGATGTGAGTGACGGCTGCATCGGTGAGTGGGGTCCAGCCTGGGAGACCTGGCCGGGGGGGGGGCAGGGAGAGGTGATGATGGAGGGGAATAAATCCATAAGCCCTGGCTACTAGCGGTGATGGTTTTAGGCAAAGGCAAGGGACAATATACCTGGGGGCAGAGGGTGGGATCCCTGGCCACGTGTTAATTCTTACCCCATCCATGCATGTCAACAGGAGAGGTGCTCAGGGTCATGTCTCCAGAGAGGCCTTCCTTGCCTTTGGCCGTCTTTCTTCCAAGCCTGACTTCTTGGCAAACCCATAATGCAAGCTCAGGGGGAGAAAGCAATAGCTCCCACTTTGAACACTAGGGAGGGAGGCTGAAGGAGAAGCCAAGGCTGAATCAGAACTCCTTCTCTGATGGGCATTAGGTGCAAGCCTGTCAGCTGTCAGCAGAGCAGTGGGCCAGCTAACACTGCCTCCAGACTCTTGGGCAGTGCTAAGACCTGGCTCTGAAGGATTTGCAGTGATCTGGGGGGTTTGCTGTTTTGGGGTTGTATTGTGTTGTTGTGTGTTTTCTACATAAGGGCAGGAGGTGAGATGGAAGTAGTTTTCAGAGTCAGGATAGAGTTCAACAGCTGGCTCCCAGCTCATCGAGGAGGAGGAGGAGGAGGAGGAGGGCCATTTCCAGCTGAGCCTGGATTTCTTGACTGTAAGAGAGGTTTTATATAACTATGGTTCATGTCTTCCAAGATCCTCCAGCTGATGTATAAAGAGGTTGCCTGGAGGCTGCTTGGGGTCAGTGTGCCCATCCATGTGAGGTCAGAACTGGAAGTGTGTGGACACCATTGCTGTCCTTGCTTTCTAGGAGCTCAGGGGACAGATGGCAGACACTGAGAAGAAGATCCAACCAGGGTAGGGTTGAAAGGCAGGGGGAGATGGGTACTCTCTCTCAGTGTAGCTGCATCAGACCTCTGACAACTTTTGGATGACCATCTAGCGGGTACTGACTTTTCTAAGGATCCCCTCCACAGGAGCCGTCATAACCAAAAGAAAGTAGTGGGGTCTCCTTGCCCTTTAAAAGTGAGGGTGGGTCAGGTTTTGTAGCTCGTACCTATAATCCCAACTTTTGGAAAGCCGAGGCAGGAAGCTCACCAAAAAGCAAAGGCCAGTATGGACTACATAACTAGATCCTGTGTAGTAGGTATGTGGGTAGGCAGGTGGATAGATGGGTAGATAGATGGGTGGGTGGGTGGATGGATGGATGGATGGATGGATGGGTGGATGGATGGGTGGATGGATGGATGAATGGGTGGGTGAATAGCTAGATGGGTGGATGGGTAGGTGGATGGATGGATGGGTGGATGGGTGGATGGATTGATGGGTGGATAGATAGATAGATAGATAGATAGATAGATAGATAGATAGATAGATAGATAGATAGATAAGCGGGTGGAGGGGTAGATGGATGGATGAATGGATGGATGGGTGGGTGGGTGGATGGATGAATGGGTGGATGAATGATTGAATGGATAGGTGGATGGATGGATGGATGGATGGATGGATGGATGGATGGATGGATGGGGGGTGGATGAATGGGTTTTCCTCGTAGGAAAACAAAGGTCTTTGTGGAGGTCCCATGGTCCCTAAGGAGCGCAGGCTGAACCTAGCGGTAGCTTGCCTCCCCAGAGCTCTGTGCTGACAGAGGTTTTACCATGCTCTGACATTGGGGTCTGCTGTTCCAGTCTCCTAAGCCTTACCTTACCAATGCTCACAGTGGTTCTGTAAAGGGGAGGCAGTGCCGCCATCTTAGTTTTGCAGGTGACATGAAGGTTCTTGTCCCCAGTAGGCTGGTTATACAGAGCCTTCATCCCAGTGTTCTTACTTCAGGGTACGTCAGTGTGATGCTTCATCTCGGGTGAGTCTGAGGTCTTATGAAAGTTGGTTCTGAAGTGGGTGCAGTGCTCTTGGGACTCCTCAAGCCTGTCCTATCCTGCCCCTTCTCAGAACTATACTTTCTGTCCCTCTAGACTGTCATCGGGCCTACTGTGGAGACGGTTACCGGCACCAGGGCGTGGAGGACTGTGACGGCTCTGACTTTGGCTACCTGACATGCGAGACCTATCTCCCTGGGTAGGGAGGCCTCCTGCACTCTTACAGCAGCTCCCCTCCCTGCTTCCCTTCAAGGACCCTTTGTGTTCCTGGTTCTTTGTAAACACTGAGGTAGGGTAGAGTCCAGTCTCCCCTAGTTACCACAGTGCCCCAGAGGCCATCCATGGCATGCTGTGCCAGGGCAGAGCAGCAGCCTCCAGCCCTGGTCACAGTGTTGACTGGGTTGTGGCCTGGGGGGACAAGGCGAGATGACAGCAAGCAGCATAAGAGCATTTCACAGCCTTTATCTGTCCACCCAGCTGAATTCCCAGAGCACACTACCCACCTCCATAAATCTAGATAAGATCAGACCAGAATTAGACAAATAGACAGACACATACACATAATTTTTAAAAAGAAAAGGAAAAATATCTAATTTTGCCAGTGCGTGGTCCCTCCAAGAAATTATCCTCTTCAAGGGCCCCTCTAGCTGCCTCAGAGAGTCCCCAGTGAGTGATCAAATGTGTCCTGGCTTCCACAATGGCGTCTTCCAAGCTACCTAAAGACCCCAGCTCCCTGCCCAGAATGTAACCTTCCAGTCAGAATGGCTCTAGATGACCCTGTGATCACCTGAGCCCAACGGAGTCAGCTCTGTGGTGCTCTAGGGGGTCATTTACCTGCTGACTGTAAAAGTAATTTTTATTCACCTAATGCTATTGTCTCAGAGGTGTACTGCCTCTGTCTGCTAACCTAGGCCTAGGCCTGGAAGCTTCCAGCCTCCATACAATCTTATCTAGGCCTAGAATGTTTTCAGTCTGAGATTTGCAGCTGAGTAAGCTCACCCTTTCTAGCTCTTTCTGAACTCTGGCTGGCTGGTCAACTCAGCTATTCTGGCTCAAAACTTCTCTCTCAGCCTCTCCTGAATTGCTCTGCTTGGCCTCGCATTAACTCTAGCAGTCTGTTCTAATCTTCTGGCTTCTTTTCATCCCCCGGCTCAGTCTGTCTTCACCTATGGCTAGCTTGCTCTCTCTTTCCTCTGTCTCTGTCAAACTCCCCTGGTGAAGCTGCCTTCTTCCTTCTTCCTCTTTCTTCGTCTGCACTGCTCTCTTGAGTAGCTTCCTTTTCTTCTCTGTTCTCATGAGAGTTGGGAGTATCCTATCTCTGACTCTGTCAAATCTTCCTCTGATTCGTCACTTTGTCTGCCACTCAATTAGACATAATTTCCAAGCATGGGTGCTTCCTTCTACAAACTAACTTTACTTCCGTTGTTTGGGATTAAAGATGTGTACTGAGGGTGTGTCTGCATTCTAGCCAGAGGGATTAAAGGTGTGAGCCAGCCACCTACCCCATCTACCCAGGCTGAGCCACACCACAACTAGAAACAGGTTTTCCCAGTAAACAACTCAACCTCGGGGGTTCACGGTGTGATCAAATATCCTGCAGCAGCTGAACTTTTAGCTCTCTTAGTCTCTCATGAGTCCGACATCCTCAGCCTTAACAGCTCTGGCAGGCTTTCAACAGGCCGGGAAGTAGACATCACTTTTCCCACAGTTACCTGTCCTGTAATGCTGCCTGAACTAAGGAAGTCTCCTCCCAGCCACCTACCCCATCTACCCAGGCTGAGCTGTTTGATGGCTCCATAGAGTCCTGCGGTGTCCTCTGACAGGGAGCTAACAGCTGAATAGAACCTGGGGCTCATTCACTATCTCACCCGAGCTGTTACTTTGATCTCTAGAAAGCATCAGAGACCGTTGTGAAAGTACGTGGGTAAGACACTGTTTAAGGATTATCATTTGGATTTGCAGATGTGTAGACTACACTGTCTGACTTGGCAGCCTCTAATTTATGTAGCTATTCAATTTTAAAATCATTAGAATTTTTAAATTCAGTCACACTAGACAAATTCCAAGAGTTCATGAGCTGTACCAAGCCGATGCTGTCCGTGGACACAAATAGAAGACATTTGCGTTAGTAGAGAGTGACCTCATAAACAGCATGGGACACCCTTAGACCTCGAGAAGGGGGTGAATGTCTCCTAGAGGATGTGTTAACATCAGGGCTAACCATTCCTCCCACTTTAGTCCCTCTGCTAGAGCTTAAAGTGGATCCACACCCCAAATAGCAAAGAATTCCGCGACTTTGGCCCTCGTGAGGGTTGTGGTAGTCCAATGCAGTTGGATCAGTTTTAGAGTGTGTTCTCCCTCCCACTGTGCTGTCTGCTGGCCCGCCCTGAGCAGTATCTTCGCCTCCTGCAGATCACACGGAGACCTTCGGTGCACCCAGTACTGCTCCATCGACTCCACGCCCTGCCGCTACTTCACGTGAGAGGCTGCAGGCACAGGTGGGCTGCCGCCCATGGAACCGGTGGCTGTTTCTCTACCCTTCACATCAAGCTGGCCTTGCCCTCTCCCGGGACTGTGCCCGTTAACCTTCATGTGACAAAACGAGGATATATTCTTGCTGCTACGACATGCTTTTGACTCAGTATGACTGGAAGAGTTTTGGACCACTGAATCCTGTCTTAATTAAAAGAACCAGAAACCTTCTCTATGCCCACCCTGGAAACTGTTCCCCCCCTCCCCGAATCTGGCTAAACAGCTGGCTGTAATGCCTTATCTCTTCTGGAAAGACGCCGGCTCAGGCCATGGATTTGGCTTAGCACTGTTAAGCAAACAGGTATCTACAGGCCTGGTGTGGTTTGTTCTGGTCTCATCTGGGTTTAGGGGTGCTCCTGCACAGGCTTCTGCACCTCCAAGCATAGCTGGTCTGACCCAAGGTTGTTGGGTCTCTCAAGATTTGAGACCCACAAAACAGGAGGTAAGCATATTCTCTTGGTGCATCTCCCGGCTTCAGACCGGCTGAGGGACCCTTCAACTGGCCAGAGCCTGGATCAATTTCATGTTGATCAGTCAGAGGGACTGAGAAAGCCACCAGGTCCAAGCTTAGTCCCAAGAAGAGGGTGAAGACTCAGCTGAGTCACTTGTGTGTGACCCCTACCAGGACAGAAACCTTCCTCCTCTTGAAGTTCTCTGAGGGCGCCATCTTGACCTTGTGGTTCTCTCTGCATCTTGACCCCTGTATTGACAGTGCCCTCCACAACTGTATCCTGTGTGGGAGACTCACCCCACACGCCCTCCCCAGGGCATGTGCTGGTGTTTCCTTATGCTGGTTTCCTTGGTTTGGGGCTCCATGGCCGAATCCTTGTTGGCTGAGGGAAGGGCCTTGTGACCCTCTTCCATGCACATCTTGCACACCCCTTGTTCCCTCACTATGTGCCCAACCTCTTCCTTTTTCCTGGTATTCTTTATCCTAAACCCTGCATATCTGAGAACTGCCTTTCCCATATTTCCTAAATGGGGTTTGACTCTATTTTGGGAAATCGCTTTTTGTCCTCCTCCCCAATATGCACACCTGCCTTTGCCACTACATAGACTGCCTCTCGGCTGCTGAAAGCTCTTCAGTGAGCTTAGGTCTTGGGAACTCAGCAGGTGGCATCTTCTCACCCAGCAAGTTAGAGCTGTGAACTGTAGTTCCCAAGAGAAATCAGCCTGAGGCTGTCTTCACAGGCATACATCTATGCTGTTTCCTCTTCCGGGGCTTCTGGGTGGGCAAACAAGGAATAAAGGTGATTCTTGGCTGTGGCCACTCTCCCTTGGGTGCTGTGGCGAGTACTTACTAATCCTAGATGGAGTGGAAAGACTGGGTTCAGTTCTACTTCTCAGATTCAGAGAAGCACCCAGCTTCCTTGAGGACACTGGAGGAAACTGATGTCAACCAGGGTAGTGAGGCTTGCCAGCAAGGTCCTGGCTCTAACCCTGCTTAAGGGCCTGTTTGAGATGGGTGGAGACTTAGTGTCACCTGTAGATCTAACTAAGAAACCTTCTGTCCTAAGCCCCACACCTTGGGGAGCAGCACTTGAGGCCTTGGGCGGCCTGACCTTCTTCACAGGAAGTCACAGAGTACACATGAGCCAGAGAAATGTCCCCTGAGGTAATTTGATGGCCAGATGGAGGTAGATGAGGGGCTACAGTGTGGTGAGAACATGGATGGACACTTCCTAAGTTCACACCTCGTGAAGCACCTCTCCTAGCTTCAGTAGGAAGAGTTAGCCAGGGGCTGCACTAGCTTGTCTGCGTAGATGCTGCTCTGTGACTCTGACAGGGCACTCCCCAGAGATGGCAAGGGATTCCCTCAGCTGCCCCTGAGGCTGTCCCACGAGTGGCCAAGATTATGAGTAGGTCTTCAGAGATGCTATTAGCAACCAAATGATGTTATGCCAGCCACAGGGTGGTATTTATTGAGTCACAAATGAAGTGTCCAGTGGTGGGTAGGCAGAGTTCGGTGAAGGGCCCTGCTTCATTTCTCTGTATCTTCTCTGTGGCCAGGGTCTCTTCTGCTAGTGTGAGCTGACAACAGTGTGGCTTCAAGCTCTATCTGCTCCCCAGCAAGTCTCAAAGAACTAGAAAACCACCATTCGCAGGTTCTCAACCTCAAAGCCTCCAGTTAAATCTTGCCTTTAGACTACTTGGCCTGTTTTGGGTCCTAGGCCTGTTTTTAAACAGTCAGAAACATGACGTCTGCTGAGTCGATCAGAACTGGGTTCCTAAACACGTGCTGGCAAAGTGCACAATATTACATTTAGCCTATCTGAGAATTCTCTAGAAACAGAATGGCTACCTGGCTGACCACTGGATGTGGGGTATGGGGTGTGGGTGGGGGGGATGGAGTGGTGAGATGGTTCTTGCCACTGGGCTTGACGACCTGAGTCCAATCCCTATAACCTACATGGGGGAAGAAGAATCCACATGTTCTCTGAGCTACACATGCACACCACAGCATGTATGTGACCACATACTTATACACAGAAGACTAACTGCAATTTAAAGCTATTTTAAAAGAAGAGTTTAGGGGATAAAGGGTTTGTTTTTTATTTACAATTCTAGGCTACAGTCCATCATTATGGGGAGGTCAGGGTGGTGGAAACTTGAAGCAGCTAGTCACATCCACAGTCTAGAGCTAATTGAGAAACTAATTTGTGTGTGTGTGTGTGTGTGTGTGTGTGTGTGTGCAGTGCAGTGCATGTTCTCCACTCTTAGTTCAGGCTCACTGCCTAGGGAATGGTGTCACCCACAGTGGACTGGGTCTTCCTACATGGATGAAAATAATCTAGACAGTTCCTCAATGACATTCCCACAGATCTAGACAATCCTTCATCAAAACTCTCTTCCAAGATGATTCTAGATTGTGTTGAGCTGACAAAGCTAACTATCATAGATGCAAACACTCTCCATCCCGGTGGCTGTCACTCTGAATTGTCTCTGACAGGACATCAGCCACTTGTAATAGATGTTCAGGAAGACTGTGTATACCCAAGCTCTAGGCAGGTTCTGTATGGTCTAGTAAGAGAGGCTGGCTCACAGGGTACCACAGCTGAAGAAAGATGGGGAGGAGTTTCGGGGAGAGGGATTGGATTCCTGTATTTGGATTATTATTTACGGGCTTGGGTCTAATAAATCACCTATCTAGAGAGCCAGCAATGGTTTTTTGTTTTGGGGGATTTTTGTTTTGTTTTGTTTTCTCCCTTCAAACTGGTTATAAGAGCTGATTTGGGGACCTGTTTGGACCATGACTCTTACTGCAAAATAGAAAAAAAAAAGACAATGGTTCTTATACCACTGCACAATTTCCAACAAAACAAAACAAAACAAACAAATAAACCTAAAAACCAAAAACCCACCAAAGTAGGTTCCTTCACTTGCAAGGAGATAAAATACCAGAACAAGGGACAGCTCTTCAGGCCAAGACAAAGGGGACAGGATCTGAGGAAAGATGCATAGAAGATGACTGTAAATTAAACAGTGATGATCTTGGCTCAGAGCACAGCAGGCTGCACAAAATAGATGACATCAGATCCCACAGCAAAGTAGGTTCAGGCCTGCTTCTTTGGAGACTCCAGAGTAGAGATGCATGTGGAGTGTTATACCTGGAAATCTATCGGGGATTCTGAGGCTGGGAGCTGGGGACATCAGTCTGCAAAGGGCTTGCCAGACAAGCACCAGGACCCGAGCCCTGAGCATGATCTCCAGAATCAATGTTTTAAAAAATAAAGCTGGGCATGAGGGTGTGCACTTGCAATGTCATCGCCAAGGAGGCAGATACAGATGGCTCCCTGGGCTCAATGTCCAGCCGCCAGCCAAGCCTATTTAGTGAGTCCCAGAATAGGGAGAGACCCGGTCTCCAGAAGAAGGAGGAGGGGGGAGGGGGAGGGGCATAGGAGGGGGAAGGGTATAGGAGGGGAGGGGGAGGAAGAAGAATAGGAGGAGGAGGAAGGGAACAACACCCACCAGAGGTTGTCCTCTAACATGCATACACATGTACCTGCACACATACATACATGTAGAGAGAAGGAGGAAAATGAAACAGGAGGGAAGGGAGAAGGGAGAGGGGAGAGAAAGTGGGGGAGAAGGAGAAAAAGAAGAAAGAGAAAAGAGAGGCAAGACTGTAGGCTAGAAGTTGAAACTGCTTTCCAGAGAGGAGAGGCCACTGTAAACTGCAGTGACAACAGCCAGCTGGTTGATGTCGCTTCCTTTTTTTTTTTTTTTAAGCCGGCTTTGTGGTGTCTGCTAAGGCAGTCTGGTAAATGGCAGGGGCATCGGTGCCTTGACTCCTTCTTGGCTAAGGTTTTACACTGCCGTTACTGAACTGCCTTTTTTGATGGTTTTGTCAGTAAGAGAGGCCTGTGCTCTATCCAATTTACTCCCAGAGGCACAATCTGTCAGAGGTCAGGCCAGGACTCCTCACTATCCAGCCGTAAAGTTACATGATGTACGTGTAAACAAAATATGACCTCTGGAGGATGCCTAGAGCCAGTACTTAGGGACCATGGTGGAGCAGAGTATTTCCTGCAACACACAAGTATCTATCACCCCAAGAGCAACACGGGGAGCACACTGGGGATATCGATGGAGAACTTCCAAAGCTGATCATGATTGCTGGGTCAGCCTGTGCCTCAGTGACTGAATCTAACGCCTTCCATCTTGTATAGTAGAGCAAGCCCGTTTAAATCATCAGTGAAGTGCGGTTCTCCCACCTGTGTGGTGGGATCAGCTCCTGGATCAAGGCCCTTGGCCACTGACCAAGGATCCCACCTCAACATGAACTATAGGTGTACAAGAGGTCCCAGGAGCAAAGGTCCCTTGGCGTATGCCTTAGAGTGAAGCTGGGTGTGGTGGTTGTCACCTATGATCTCAGGACTTGGAGGCTGACACAGGAGGACCGTGAGTTCAGGCCAGCTGATGCACACAGTGAGACCTTATTTCATAAGTGAAAAGATAAAAAAGGGGCACAGCTACTCCTAGGTATGCAGAGAAGAAGGGGTTTTGTTTTTGGGTTTTGTGTGTGTGTGTGTGTGTGTGTGTGTGTGTGTTTTGTTTTTTGGTAGATAAAAGGGAGAGCCTAGCCAGAGGCAGACACATCTGGGAGAGTCCAGAGTGAATAGCCAAACTGAGCTGGGCCAGACTGGGGGGAGAGGGAAGGGTGGGGAAGCCACCCACCAAGAGACTGGCCAAAGGAGTCTCTTTGGTAGACCAAAGACCAGGCAAACAAAATGGCTGCATTATCTAGGAAAGAGTTGCTGGGGGAAGTTTAGGGTAAAGGGTAGGCTATGCTAGGCATACCTGGGGATGCTGGGAGAAGCTAGCGGCCAGGTCTGCTTTGATATGCTAGTCAACAGAGCAGCTTGTCCTAGGCTTGAGGCCTAACACCAACTCCACAGAGCTACAGAGGGAGTGAATCCACATTGCCTTTATCTGAGCGACTCCCATCTGAGGGTCCTCTCCAGGGAAATGGTAGTGGCCCCGCCCCACTTCTCCTAACTTTTGTGGAGTCATTTATGACACTGTCTTGCAAGGCTCTGATGTCTCCAATTTCCCATGGTGCATCTGGGAACAGAAGGTGAGGCAGGAGTGAGTGAAAAGTGGGGGTTGGGGCAGGGCTTTAAATACGCATCCATTACAGCTCTGAAGTTTAGGTTTCCTCCTTTTTAGTGGGAGAGGGCCTGCCTTGACCAATAGAATACGATGACTTCTTCAGATAGGGTCATAGGTCATAAATAGGTCATAGGTAGGTCATAGGTCAGAATCTATCCAGAGGGAGCCACTTCTTCCAGAAGAAAGCCAATTACCCTGAGATGGCTGTGCAAAGCCATGTCGGCCCAGTGCCTGATGGTCCCAGATGTTCACCAGTGCCTCCTCACCTTTTCATCCAGGTGCCAGACAGGTGAATGACAGCCACAAAAGTAGACCTGCCCAGCCCAATGTGGTCCCAAACCTTAGTCAACGGATTCCATGGTATAAAGTGGTTGCTGTTTAATCTACTAAATTTTGGGTGGCTTGTTAGGGTAATTGGAATCAGGGTACCATCGGGGTATGGGAGATGTCATAGCTTTGCTTGGGAACTTGACACATCTGGAAAGAGGAAGCCTCAATTAAGGAATTGGCTCTATCAGATTGGCCTGTGGGCATGTCTATGAGGGTATTTTCTTTCTTTCTTTCTTTTTAAGATTTATTTATTTATTATATGTAAGTACACTGTAGCTGTCTTCAGACGCTCCAGAAGAGGGAGTCAGATCTTGTTATGGATGGTTATGAGCCACCATGTGGTTGCTGGGATTTGAACTCCGGACCTTCGGAAGAGCAGTCGGGTGCTCTTACCCACTGAGCCATCTCACCAGCCCGAGGGTATTTTCTTGATTGCTAACTAGTATGGGAGGGCCCAGCCCATTGTAGGTAATGGTACTCCTGAGCAGCTGGCCCTCACCCGTCTGAACGGCAGCTGAGGCCACCAGAGGGAGGGAGAAGTGCTCCTCCATGCTTACTGCTTCAAGCTCCTGCCTTGAGTTCCTATCCTGGCTTCCTTGGGTGATGGACTTTAACCCGTAAGCCAAACAATCCTTATCCTGCATCAAGTTTCTTTTAGAACAGAGGCGGGAAGGGAAGCAACAGATCAGAGGGGGGGGGGGTGTGGGTGTGTGTGGGTGTGTGTGTGTAGAAATGACCAACGGGAGCTGCTCACTTGCATTTGGTGCCCTCTGCAGGAACCAGAAGTTAGTAACTTAGAAACTTTGCTCCTACTGGGATTTCCTATCTGACACAGTGGCAAATCCCCACAGGCTTTGGAGACCTGTTACCCTCTATTTTCAACCATAGTGGAGAAATATGGTCTGTAGCCATGGTAGACTGATCCTTTTAACAGTCCTCTCCGTGTCTGCACTCTTTCCAAGAGTAGGCTGTAAAAGCCAGTGTTAACCTGTAAGCCCCACTTGTCCAAGGACAGGTAACAGGAACGCGGGGGCATATGGTGCTTTGGAAATAACAAGCCACATGCTTTTGCTCACCTAGGTAAGTTTGTTTGCACTAGATGTTCTTGGTTGGCTGTAAATGGTGAATGTAAAGAAGAAATAAAAAGGAAAGGACATGACTGCCCCTAGGTATGGTGGAAGAGAAAGTTTATTGTAGATATGAGGGAGAACATAGCAGACATATCTGGGAGAGTCCACTGTGGTCATGGCTCTGAATGAGGAGAAGGGGAGGGGAAAGGAGAGGGGAGAGACGAGAATCAGTACAGCATCCAAGAGGCCCAAAGAGGGTGGCTAACCAGAATAATTGGATTATATAGGGAAGGGCAGCTCGGGGAAGGGAAGCCCAGCCTCTGGCCTGGGGAAGTTTAAGGTGGGGAGGGGGAGAGTATGCCAGTCGTACCCTGTAACAGGGCAGGAATGAATAATACTGGGAGCAAATGGCAGCACCTGGCAGCCGGGTCCACTTAGATCTGTTAAATAGGCACACCTCAGCCATTTCTCCTAGGGTTTGAGAGTTAAAAGGCAGGGAGTAGGAAGGTGGGAAATATGTCAGGATATATGCTTGTCCCTGGTTGGACCTAATGGGAAATGCACTGGCCCTCTTGCCTTTTTAGGCCTCTTCAAAACATGACTCCTCACCTTTTCCTGGGAACCGCAGAATGGACTTGGCCAGAGTCCGTTAATTAAAGTTCAATTCACATTGGGCTCAAAATTGAGAAGCTGGTTTTTCCTCTCACTATTTTCAGGTTTAACATTTGGGGGCTCCAAATTCAGTTGAAACCGGGCTCTTCACTCTGGGCCTATGCTTTCTACTCTGTAAACTCCCCAGGTGAACAGCTGGACTCGAAAGGAAAAGAGCAGGCGTTTTTCTCCCCCCCCCCGCCCCACCCCAGGAAGTTTCTGAATTTTGCTTCTGGGGGATCCTGCTCTGGAAACATAAGGGGTCTAGTGAGGCCCTACAATCTTTTGTCCAGCGCAAAGGGAGACACCCCATGGCCCACTGGTTGTTTCTGGTTAACTTGAGAGTTTAGCCAGAGCCACCAGTGTTTGTCTCTTCTGACCTACCTTGGCACCCTGAGGACACCCTGGTGAGGTGAGGATCTGAAGAACTTGGAAAGGCCAGGCACCTGGGCACCCACTAACAGGGTTTCAGCGTCTAGGCAGCACAGCAGAGTTGGGGAACCATAAGGACATCCCACAACACTGGGGGCCAAGCCTAGAGTTTGGAAAGGCCCAGCTTGGGATGTCAGGCATTCCAGGAGCTGAAGAGAACTCAGAGAGGCCCGGTCTCTGGTGGGTTCCAAGCATCTGGGTTGTTCAGGGAGGCGACTTAAAAAAAAAAAAAGAGTGGCCTACTATTTGTTAAGAGAATTTCTCTTGATCAGGACCTGTGAAGGACACTTGCTGATGTCATTGCCTTTTGTTTTCTGTTGTTATTTTTGCTGTGTGTCTTGCCTTATGTCTGAACCTGTCTTTTCATGATCTGACTTGGAGCTCAACAGGCTCAAGCCAGAGACAAGCTATGATGAAGCAGTTGTAACGGTTGCAGGAAGGCGAAATCATTGCCATCATTGCCAGCTGACTGTCGAGTGGATGTGCCAGGTGTGTGCATGTGTGTGGCACGCATTTAAGGTGGAAGTGGGTGAGTTAAAGTGGCCAGATGACACATACAGGGATCCCTTCCTCTTCCCACTCCCCTTCTTCCCCTTCCCCTTCCCCTACCTGTCTCTTTCCCTTTCCCTTTCCCTTTCCCTTCCCTTTCCTTTTTCCTTTTAGCCACAGGGTTATCTTTCTCTCTGGAACCCAGTCGAATCGCCGTGAGAAGAAAAACACCACACAAACTTAGTTCAGATGCAATGGTAACGCAGTCTCTGGGCGCAACACCTAGAACCCTAATCTTGTGAGCCACATTAAATCTCATTTCTCCGGTGGCGAATCCTGGGAATTCACCACAAGCCAGGAAACACTAGTAACTACATCTTGTCCTCACACTATCACTGTCCCCCCTGTACCTTTTCCTGAGCTTCTTTTCTTCTGCTGGTTTTGTCCAACTCTGACGTGATACTTTTGTTTTATGTTACTATATTTTATTTTGTTATAACTTTACTAGGGTAAGGGTTAACAACTGAGCTGTCCTTTATACCTGCTGGGAGAGGGAGAACTCATTTTCTCCAGTAGAGTTGATACACACTGGGTGTATCAGCCACTCCAGAACAGACCTCACGTTAAGTAGTTGACCAACGTATGACAGACTACACACGTGTGTGTGTGTGTGTGTGTGTGTGTAGGGGCTTGGTCACTTTAGTGGGTTTTGTTTCTTCCTTTTTGGGCGTTATTTTGTTTTCGGCAGTGTGTGGGGTGTGTTGTTGTATTGGATTTTTGGAAAAGAAGTAGGGTACATAGGGAGAGGGAGATGATCTGGAAAGATTTGGGGCAGGGGAAATATGATCGAAATATATTTAAATTTAACAATTGTTTTAAGTTAAGAAAAAATAAAAATCAAAAAGAAAGGAAGGCCCTGCATAGTCCAGCTCTAAGGCTCATGTCACTCCGGGTAGTGATGCATGCTCAAACAGAAGTCTATTCTGCCGAGTGAAAGACAATGGAGAACACCATCCGCAACCACTGGGCTGGGGGCAGCTAGTAGGAAAGACGCCTTAACCAGCAAAGATGTGGGCCTTATCTGAGTCTAGTCGTAACGACTTAACACCTTGGGAGGGAGCAGGTATTCCCACTCAAGGCCTGATGTAGCTGAAAACAAGTCTGTCCTGTGGGTGCACAGGAACCCACCCGAGGGCCAACCAGGTCTTGAGGCTGAGCTTTGGCCTCTGCAGTGTGGTTTTCTGCTCCATGGAAACCCCGTGCTTTGATGTCCTGCTCCCTAGAGTGAAGTCAGCTCTGCCTGACCTCTGCTGCTGAGTCTCCAGTGGGTCTCAGCCTTCCTAATGCTGCAACCCCTTCAACAGGGTTCCTCATGCAAATTAGTTGTTACTTCATAATTATAATTTTGTTATTGTTATGAATTGTATTGTAAAAAGTCTGTGTTTTCTGATGGTCTTAGGCAATTCCTATGAATTGTTTTGACTCCCAAAGGGGTTTCGGGGGGCCACAAGTTAAGGAGCGCTGCTCTAGAGGGTCTCTTTGATGCCTGACCTAACCTAGTTTTAGACATTTCTTCTGCAAATATTAGTCCAGCAGTTAAATGTCAAGGGCTTTTGCAGTGTACTGGGTTTTCCAGGGGTGTGGGAGTTTTGGGGAAGGGTTTCAAGTCTACAGCGTGGACTTAGTGCATTTCCCTCCCTTAAGTAGGCCATGCCTTCCTCCACTCCTCCTGGAGTTGAGGGCCAGCTGCTGTGGGCAACCCTTCCCATGCTGTTACAGTAACTGTGGGCACTATGGTCTCCTGACTTTCTCAGCTCTGTGGAAGACGTTTTGGTGTGTGACTAGTTGCTCCATTTGATGTGTATAGGGGAAGAGGCTACCAGAAGATCTTAGCCACCATCTTCATACAACCCCTTATACAACCCCAAACTTCATCTTTTTTTTTTTTTTTGAAGTTATGAGTGTTTTGCTTTCCTGTACATATATGTCTATATATCACATGTACACAGTGTAGATCAGGACCAAAAGGAAGCGTTTGATCATTTGTAGCTACACTCTTAATGGCTGAGCCATCTCTCCAGTCCCGACCCTCATACCTTTTTTTTAATTATTATTTAAATTTTTTACAGGTCATTGTCCCCCACCCCCATCTGCCCTTCCAGAGTTCTTTATCCCATTCCTCCTCCCCCCCACCCTGTCTCCAACAAGAGGATGAAACACCTGACACCCCCGGAAGACCTCCCCACTCCCTTGGGGTCTCAAGTCTCCTCAGAGTTATGAACATCTCCCACTGAGGCCCAACTAGGCAGTCCTCTGCTGTCTATGTGTTGGGGGCCTCGGACCAGTTCCTGTGTGCTGCCTGGTTGGTGGCTCAGTGTGAGAGATCTCAGGGGTCTGGGTTAGTTGAGACTGCTGGTTTTCCTATGGTGTCGCGCACCTCCTCAGCTTCTTAAATCCTTCCCCTAATTCAACCACAGGAGTTCCAGACCTCAATTCAGTCCATTGGTTAGGTGTAAGTACCTGTGTCTGTCTCAGCTGCTAGTTGGGCCTCTCAGAGGACAGCCATGCTAGGCTCCTGTCTGTAAGCACACCATAGTTCAGTAATCGTGTCAGGCCTTGGAGCCTCCCCTTGAGATGGATCCCAAGTTGGCTTGGTCATTGGACTGCCCTTCCCTCAGTCTTTTCTCCATTTTTGTCCCTACAGTTCTTTTAGACAGGAACAATTCTGGGCCCTGACCCTCATACCTTTTTAAAACCAAAATTCATGTTTTACTTTAGAATGTTAGATCTTCTTAAAGCTGAGGGGAACTTCATGACACAAAAATGAAAAAGAACCAAGTTAGTGCATTAGACTTATGCATAAAGGATTCTTTTTTTTTTTTTTTTTTTTTTTTAATGGTTTTTTTTTTTTTTTTTTTTTTTTTTTTAATGGTTTTAGAGCTTTATTGTAGAATGGCAGGGAGAAAGAGAAAAGGTAGAAAGAGGGAGAGAGAGGAGGGCTAGAGATGAGAGTAAGAAAGGCGAAAGATTAAAGAGCCACATAAAGGATTCTTTTTTGTTTTGTTTTGTTTTTTTGTTTTTCGAGACAGGGTTTCTCTGTACAGCCCTGGCTGTCCTGGAACTCACTCTGTAGACCAGGCTGACATTGAACTCAGAAATTCGCCTGCTTCTATCTCCCAAGTGCTGGGATCATAGGCGTGCACCACCATTGCCCGGCTGCATAAAGGATTCTTAACTCTATTTCACATAGATGTTCAGTTTAAAATAAAACAAGATATTAAATATATTGCTGACCTTCATTTTTATTTAAATATATTCATCTTGAAAAAGAGGAAACTACACAGAAAATATTTTATATAAATGTAAACATGCACGTCTACATCAGAATTAAGCAAAATAAATTTTTAGGCACAAGATTTTAAATATCATTAAAGGACACAAAGAATCTAAGACAGAAATAACAGGAAACAAAAACACACAGTTCCTAACACTTGAGTTGGTCTTCCAAGCTACTGGTTAAGGCCTGAGTTTCAAAAAGTTTATGTTCCTTGCCAAGTGGAAAAATCCAGTTTGGCTGTTCTTAATACATATCTATCTACAAAACAATTCTCTTTTAAAATAATTAATAAATATCACACACACACACAACCAGTCTCTCAAAAAAGGGAAGGACTTTGGAATTTTCAAGTTTCCCTATCACTCCAGCACACCACCACAGAGTTATTCTGCTACAGAAACAAGCTAACACGCAGCATTTTACAAATCTCTAGTTTATCTGTATTGCATTTTCCCAATGGTTTTCAAAAGATTGCCATGGCATCTCTGTAGAATTAGTCCTTCCACCTCGCCCAAGTGAACATTGCATAGAGCAAATAAAAGGTCATTTACAGATTCAGTAGAGACCTACATGGGCATTGCGTACTGATTTCCGGCTTTGTCTCAATGCCTGGAATGTTTCCCTGTTTACCCTCCACCCTTCACTAGTAGTTGTCTCCGAATCTTTCCCAACCAGAGTAGGAGCACCTGCATGTCTAGTTCCGTGACGACAGCCCGCTTTTGAGGCACTAATACCAACTGAGACCAGGTAGAACGGTAGTTTGTATGTACAACAGGGCGTACCCATAGGTTGAAAGAAATGAAGAGTTTGTGAAATAGTTACTGAGGTGCTCTGGAGAGAGGGTTAGAGTGGGCGAAGAGGAGGGGACAGCAAAGGCACAGCGACAGGAAGGAGTCCTTTGGTTGGCACAAGGATACCCCTGAGAAGCCATCTGGGAGGCTACATTCTAGATTTCCAAAAATAGCTCTCTTACTCTGGTCAGGGAAGCAGAAAGAACCCCCGGAGGATCTGTGCAGAGAGCAAAACCTGGAGCCATCTACAGAAGGACCAGAAGCTAAGCCAGGTTGACTGTTCAGTTGGAGGCACAGAAAGCTCAACTTATCAAGCCCAGTGCCACATGTAAGTATTTCCTATGGCAACAGTCCCCAGCTAGCATGCCAACACGACAGTTCTGTCTACACAAACCAAGGCTTTTGGAGAAAAGCGGGGCAAGGGGAGACTTAAATAGGCATTTTTAGTTCAAGTTCCTGGAACCTGCCACAGTTTGAAGAGGTTAAGAGCAGTGAAACAATTCAATTCCCACATCTAGTGACAATTCAAGCCACCCAATCATAACCTTCACCTTCCCTGAGCTATCATTACCAAAGAATTATAAAGCAATTATCAGTTAGCTATAAATAGGTTCCACCTGCCACTGGATCCACAGAGCATCTCCCAGTGGGCTGAGACTGAGCAGGGGGTACGGGTGCGCACTCTGCATCTGAGCTTGTGCAGAGAGGGGTAGGTGTGCTGCCGGGCAATGGCCCCACCCATCTCAGCTCCCTTCAGTTTCTGAGTGGATCAGTTGATCTATATGGTGTATTGACCACATAGCTGACCTATACGACCTAAGGCCCCACCATGGACCAGTCGCTTCCTTTTTAGGTCCAGACCACCTTCCTCCACTATGTAGGAGGAAAGAATAGCATTGTTAATGTCTTAAAGCGAAGATAGGGACTTCCTAGGATATATTCATTCAGACCATAGAGATGGGCAGACACTCAAGTCACCACATACTTCCTCAATGTGCAACACTGACTAGTGACCAGTTTCCAGCAAGAACATTTATTTGGAAATGGCATAGAGCAAAAGGCAATCTTGTGATTCTCTTCTACAAAACTAACCCACCAGACTGGGAGTCAGGCACCAACAGCAGCACAAATCAAACAGATTCCGAGGACTGTTCCATACTGCCCAACTCCTGTCTGGATTCTCACCTGTGGAGGCTTGCTGCTGGCTAATGTGCTCAGAGGTTCTTCACCACATCCCTCTTTGATTCCTACCCTCTGTTAACTTCCTGGGAATGAAGAACAACTTAGGGATGGATCTGCACAGAAGCAAAAGCCTCAGATGAGCTGAGGGTTTTGTCAGCACAACTGACGGCAGCTGTTCTATCTGCTCACTCTGCCTTGAATGTGCTGGAACTACCTGAGTCTGAACCCAAGCTGAATGCCTGCAATGCTTTTGTCTTTCGGAATCCAATAGAAAGTTCCATGCCAGCAAGTGTAATTCAAAAGAGGAAGTAATGAGCCAGCCCGCCCAGGGACAGGTAACTGGCAGCTCCTGCTGTGTGTTCCTTTTCCTAGCTGTGCTGGACTGAATATTGGATCTCCAGCACACACACACACATACACACCCACACACATACCCCAACTGACCCAAAGACTCTGCCAAGGCCAACTTCTATGGTCTGGTCAAACTAGGTCACAAACTTCCTTACCACTTTGTATCAACACTGTAAAGTGGTCTTAATGTATTTCTATGACACAATTTGAGGATCTCTTTTCTTTCCATGCCCTTAAAAGACTTGTATTTTACTGATAGAGATCACCCAGCCGAACTGAGCTGCTCAATTACTGACCTATGAAGATATGGATTTTGAGTGTCTTAGACCAGGGTACATTGGTCTGCTTTTCATTAACAATGTTAACCAAATAAAACAGATTTCTGTTAGTTCTCCTATAGATATACTTAAACTCTGAATCAAGAGATTGTTCAAAAATTACAAGAGAAAAATCACCCCCCACCACCAAGGTAAAGACTGAGTATCTGAGTGCTTCTAGGCCTTAACGCCTATTGGCTCTGATCTGCAACATCCTCTTGTGGCTGGCATGTGGTCCCGGCAGACGGGGCTGGGTCTTGCAGCATGTTCGAGTTCCAGAAAGCAGATTTCAAAAGCCTGGTGCTAGTCATCACTGTCACTGCCAGACTCACTGAGCTGCAGGTCATTTCCTATGAAAGAAAACAAAATCAAACTGAAAGCGCTGGTCATTAGCGACTTCCGCGGCTCCGCTGCCTCTCCACTTCCTTGTGCTCTACCTGCAACATAGCTCACTGCACTTTAATATGTTCTAACTGCCTTCACTTAAAACACCAAGACTTCCTTAAGATTCTTTGGCTGGCTCAGCTATCACACCACAGTAAAAGAGAGATGGCACTTGTTGCTCTTGCAGAGGATCGAGGTTCGATTCCTCGCACTGACATGGTGGCTTACAACCATCTGTAACTTCAGTTCCAGGGGTTCAATGCCCTTTCTGGCCTCCTCAGGCATCAGTGCATGTGAAGCAGCACATTCAGGCAGGCAAAACACATAAAAGATAAGAAGAATAAATATAATTTAAAAATTAAAAAGCAAACAAATAAAAATAAAAAAGTGCCAAGCAGTGGTGGCGCACGCCTTTAATCCCAGCACTCGGGAGGCAGAGACAGGCAGATTTCTGAGTTTGAGGCCAGCCTGGTCTACAAAGTATCAGGACAGCCAGTGCTATATAGAGAAACCCTGTCTCAAAAAACAAACAAACAAAACAAAAAAAAAAACAAAAAAAACAAAAAAACCAAAAAGAAAAAAAAGAAAAAAAGAAAAGAAAAACCAAAACACTTTGCTAATCCAATTTATTAGGCAGGAAAATCTATTTGACTCACAGAAAAGACTGGTGCAGTTGCACTTTTGAAATAAACACTATTTTTATCTTGTATAAAATACAGTTTTGGTACTGCTTGTTAGTATTGAAGAGGAACAGCAAAACAGGTTTAAATATGTTAATAAGTAGCAAAAAAATAAGTAACATACAGCATTTGTCAGACTAGTCCACATTAAGCTGATTTATAATTGCATTATTTTATCCTATGTATATCAGAGTTTGGCTTGCATGCACCATGTGGGTGTCTGTGCACCCTTGGAGGTAAGAAGAGGAAGTTGGGGGCTGGTGAGATGGCTCAGCGGGTAAGAGCACCCGACTGCTCTTCCAAAGGTACAGAGTTCAAATCCCAGCAACCATATGGTGGCTCAAACCATCCTTAACGAGATCTGACTCCCTCTTCTGGTGTGTCTGAAGATAGCTACAGTGTACTTACATATAATAAATAAATAAATAAATCTTAAAAAAAAAAAAAGGAAGAGGAAGTTGGATCCCCTGGAACTGGAATGGTTGTGAGCTGCCATGTATGTGCTGGGAACTGAACCCAGATCATCTGAAAGGACAAGTGCTTGTGACCCCTAAGCCATCTCTGCAGCTTCATTAAATTGTTTTTAAAAAGCCAAGCACCAAGGAGGCTGAGGCAGGAGGATGACAAACTCAAGGCCAGCCTGGTCCTACGCCATCATCCCAAACACCCAAAGAGCTAAGGAAGACGCATCCCACTATGGAAGCTGAGTGCTAGTTACATCTGTAGTACACTAGTCTAATGTCCCCTCTGCCTATCTCTGTCTTGAACCAGTCAGCTCTCAGGAAACTCTAGTTTCTTATTTGGTATGTAGGTACCTAGGATTTAAAAGGACTCGACACTTTAAGCTCACAAAACAGAAATGTGTACAAAAGAGCCTCAGCTGGTATCAGCTGGATGAAAGCGAAGGTCTGCATTTCTAACTTCTAGCCTAGCTTTTCTCTGTTCCTGGAACCCTTTCAGAGCACCCATCCCCATCCCAAGGGCTTACTCTTCTGACTGTGAGGACAGACTTTCTACCTGGACCTCAACTTGTTCGGCAGACAGGGCACACCAGGCACAATGCTGAGGTGCTTGAGGTCGGCAGCTGGAGGGGTCGGCAGTGGCCTGAGTGGGTGGAGCTCAGACATGCCCCCCCCCCCCCACACACACACCAAGGCACTGCATGGCCCTGCAGGAAGGAACTACCCAGCCTGGAATGTCCATGGTGCTGAGGCTATTAATGACTGACTGGGCAACACTGGGATTAACCAGGTCTGCAATCCCACTTCTGCTGCCAGGCCTTCCAAGCTCCTCAAAGGAAGGGTACCAGGAGGGAGACTACTCGCCATGTGAGACTCCAGGGAGAGCAGAGCTTCCCCACTCTGAAACAGAGCCAGCTTTATTCTGGCTTTCCTGTTTTATGTCAATTGGAGGAACAGCTACCCAAATATGACAACACTCCTTTTCTCTTGCCAAAGGCTAGGAGGTATCCAAAGAAGGTAATTAACTTTTAAAGGCCAGGAGGTAGGCAATGGAGGTATATCTTAAACCTGGCATATGGAAAACCAAAGAGCCTACACAATCAAGTTAAGCATTTTGTATAAGTCATAGCCACAATTAAGGGGAAAAGAAAAGACCGGGGGTTCTGGGCTTCCCCAGCTTGTCTTCATCAAGACCTTTCCTGTGCCCTAACTGCCTATAGTTGACAGGTTCTGGCACAAGGCAAAGAAAGCTGCATACGGCCCTCCCTGTCTCAGCCCCCAGAGGGCACACTTACTGAGTGTGTTCATGAGCTGAGAGCTTCCTTGGGGCCGGCTGGTTCCGTTGGCCACCGCAGGCCTGCTGTTGTAGGGCTGCTGGTGTGAGGGCTGGGGAGGCGAGGCTGGGCCATTGTCCTCGCCTGCGCTGCTGGAGCTGTCGTCATCACTGCCTGAGGAGCTCTCGGAGTCGGAGGAGCTGCTTCCACTGCTGCTGCTCATCTGCTCAATAATGTCCACCTCGGCCCTCAGCTCTGCAATGACACAGCTCTGAGATGACCCAACCGCAGCAGGGGACTTCTATCCTCCCTGCTTCCCGAAGAAGCACAATGAACCCCCAAACCAATAAGAATACCTACTCTGTCTCCAGAGTTGATGGTAATACTGAATTCACCAAAATAAACAAAATGCCTGTTTTAGAATGAATCTTCTATGTAAGAAACACATCAGGGTTATCCATTATCATTATTCCCTTAAATAAATACTTTGATCTGGGTGTGGTGTGTGCTGTGACCTAGCAGTTGGGCACTGGAGTTAGGAAGATTTTGAGTTCAAGACCAGACTGGGCTACAGAGCAAGATCCTGTCACAGACAAAAAACAAAATGTGAATTATTGTATAAAACCCCAAGTCAGAGAAAAAGAATAGAAAAGCATTTATGTAGCCATTGCAAGTCTTAGGACTTACTTTAGATCCTCCTGTCTTTGTTTTTCTCTCTGTCACTGAGATTAAAAACCCTGGCAGAAGAAAGGATTTATTCTGGCTCATAGTTCCAGGTCCAGCCTATAAGGGATGTCACTGAGGCAGGAGCTTGACGCTGAGTAGAGGCAGCCGAAGCTTCTGCTCATGCCAGTGACTCAAGCCCAGAGACTGGTGCTGCACATTCGTGTGCATCTTCCACAGCCTAATTTAGACAATCCCTCAGAGCGAGCCCAGAGGCTGAGTCTTCACAGGAGTGCCAAGAGGCTGGTCCCTAGGGACTTCAGATCCTGCAAGTTGACAGCACTAAACACCACAGCTACTCAACAACAATGAGATCAATGTCAACGATGGACTCTCTAAACCAAGGCTGGGCAGCCAGAGTCATCCTGAGTCCTTTCTGACTTCCAAAGAAGCCTATAAGAAGCCCCAGCAAGGGAGGCAAATGGTGAAATGGCCACACCCTCTTTTTGACTCTCACACGTTTGATCATGGCTACGCTTGTCCTGCATTCTTTGTGGATGTCTACCAGAGGTGAAAAAACCTCATAATCAATCCAATGTCCCTGAATACCTGTGGGACTAACAATATAGCCAAAGAATTTTTTTTTCTTTCTTTCTTTCTTTCTTTCTTTCTTTCTTTCTTTCTTTCTTTCTTTCTTTCTTTCTTTCTTTCTTTTTTTTTTTTTAAAGACAGGGTTTCTCTGTGTAGCCCTGGCTGTCCTGGAACTCACTTTGTAGACCAGGCTGGCCTCGAACTCAGAAATCCACCTGCCTCTGCCTCCCAAGCGCTGGGATTAAAGGCGTGTGCTACCATGCCCGGCTATAGCCATAGATTTTTCCTGTCCAAACATCACCATGGCCTTACATGGGTCAGGCCCACTCTTGGCCTAATTCCCATTACACTACAGTGGAAACTTACACAATAGCACTCTAGAATCAGAGAGGGAAAATAGTCAAGAGGTGCCACCGCTGTTTACAACTCAGGGTGACTGTGCCTATGAGAAGGAAGGTTTCTACAGGGTAAGAGAGGCAAACTCCCAGGAACAAACCTTCAGCTCCTCCGGGTTTCTGCTCCGAGGGATTGCATTTGTTCCATAAAACTTATAAATGTGAAATATGCTTAGCCCCATAATGCCTAAGAGTCTGAAGGACCAGAACACTCTACCATGTGAGACAAAAGTCAAGGTAATCTTGTCTGAAGTTCGCAAAGGAAAGGCCCACGGCATTCGCTTGGCCTCAGCCTTTCAGGATTACGTCCAGAGTGAGCAAAAGAACATCTAACCCTGGCGTTCCCTTAGTGGAGTTCCCTTAGTAAAGCGCTTATATTTGCACATACTGATCAGTAGATGAGCCCAGAAGCAACACACCTAGGATATTCTTTCTGGACTCTACAGCCCTGTAAAGCTTTGGTTGACAGTAACGCTTATTTAAACCCTAAGCTTCTAAGAAGACAGTCACACTCCAGCCACCACACCTGGACTCATTCTTGTCCAGTGACGTCCATGATAAAGTCCCAGTCCTCACAAGCTCCAGAGCAGGGAACTCTGTGAGCTATCTGTATGGTAGCAAGCTGAGCTCCGAGAGCACCTTGCCCACCCTCATGCTGGCCCGGCTCTGGCTCTCTACCTCTTTTGATGTCGTCCAACTGGGGCTCAGGTGAGGGGTTATCCTTCAGGGGAGAAGTTTTGGGTCCAGCTGGAGGCTTTGTCGGGGCTCGGAACGGCATGGGTGGAGGTGGAGGGGGCGGCTGTGACAGCTGTGGGGGACGAGCTGGCTGCTGCTCCATTCGAGCTTGGATTTTACTGCTTCCCTCAGCTCTGAAACAGACGTCACATCAAACAGAGCAGTATTTCTCAGGATGACCAAGCACACAGGCAGTGTTTGCAGAACCAATGTTCTTTCCAGGTGACTGAAAATCTAATTGTTTAATTTCACCACAAGAACGCACTCAACATCCATGTCTACTGCATCCCAGAACTGAACTACACATCAGTGATTCAGAGTCAGTGAAATGACTCTGCTTGCAAGGCGCTCACCTATGTACATCCTATTCAAGATCCTTTAGCTACAGCTTTCCAAGAGCTAAGATTACAGATGTGCCACATCTAAGCTCAGCAAGGAGATAAAACAATGTGATTAAGCACTTATGACTTAAATTCAATATAAAGTTGTAATAATAAATATACAAGTTTCTGGATAAACTGGATAATGAATTAGCCTAATGTTTCTTAGCTAAGCATCTACACAAATCCCCTAGATATCTCTGCAGGTTCTGACCTAGTAAGTCTTGAGGTTCTTCGAGCATAACAAGTACCCAGGAGGTATGCTGATAGTCCCCAAATCACAGCGTACGGAGCACCAATGGGTATCCCAGGAGTAGCACATTTAAAACAGGCCTTGATACAAACCAACAAAGGAAAGGACAGAAAGAGGTACCATGGGCACTTCGCCTGAGGTGAGGGCTTAGATCTTGCAGTCAAATTAGGTAAATCACAACTTCTATAATCCCCAGTCTCCAAGGGAATAGCACTTTTCTACGATTACTGGTAAAGATTGGGTGTGCTACACCTAAAACATACTGGCCCATGATAATCTCAATAAATGGGAGCTGTTTCCTTTTCTAGAGAAATGAGTGAAAGAAAAATGGAAACAGACAACAAGTTGTAATAGTCTCTTAAAACCTAATTAGTGTTCTGTGAGGAGGGGGAGGGGAGGACTGAGAGGAGAGGAGAGAGGGGGACTGTGATTGGGGTGTAAATATATATATAAATAAATTAATGAAAAACTCTATTTAGTGGATTTGTGATTTAGCTCAGTGGTAAGGGCACTCGCCTATCATGTACAAAGCCCTGTATTAGATGCCTAGTGCCTTCCCCGACAAGAACCTTAGTTATTATCTTACAATAACTATTGTATTAGTTTATAGAATGTATTGACTTTCAAATAAACTGTAATATTGAATGAACCCAAAAGTTCACTATTTTAAAAATTAGGAAAGTTTTTTTGTTATTATTTTTAAGTTTTTTAAATTACAGTTTTATTTATGCTATGCCTTCTACCACGTGGGTCCTGAAGACTGAACTCAAGTCATCAGACTTGGTGGCAAACTCCTTTATTCACTTAGCAATCTTGCAAGACCACTGTTATTCGTTTTTGTTCTGAGACAGGCTCTCATGCAATTCAGACTAGCTTCAAACTCACTGCAGCTGGAGAGGGCCTTAAACTCTTGATCCTGCTGCCTCCAACTCTCAAATTCTGGCCTTACAGGTATGACCCACCATACTCAGTAGACAAGGTTTTATTTTGATAGTATAGGCACATCAAATATATCCTAATTTACAAGCAGTAATTTAATAAAGTCATACAATTATTATTTTGTAATTTTCAGTCTATACATATAAACTGAATCCCCGACTTAATAGTATAAGAGCAGTTACGAGTCTGACAAAATTGGCTCAATTATAAATACCCTGTTCTCCTCCAAAGACTTCATGTTTTAGCTTTCAAAAGCATTATTTCTTTTTACTGTATTTGAGAAGAATGTACATTTTATTATTGATGTGTCTGAGACAGGAGTGGCTAATATTACCGATTGAGCACTATGAGCAAGGAGATGTTCACGCCCTTATAAAACTGGACTGAATGTCACAAGGATTTCAAAACACTTAAGGCTATTCTCTAGGAGAGCGAGCACCTGCCAGCACATGAGACCCTAGCTTCGATCCCTACAGTACAGAGGGAGGGACGACACGGAGGTCAGCCGTACCTTGTCTTCTTGACCTGAATGCTGCTGCTGAGCTTCTCCAGCACATACTCTCCAGTGTCGTGGTTAATAATGAGCACACAGTCCTTCTGATAGGGCCGCTTGTTCCCTTTGAACACTGTCATTGGCGGTGTGGACCCCTGTTTGCCACAAAAGTATAATATAAATACACCAATTATGAACAGTCTGCCTTTACCAAGGCCACTGTCTCAGCTAATCCCTCATCAGAGCTGTTCAGAAGGAGCAGATGATGGATCTCCGTCTGACTCCCCTAGCTTTCCAGGCAAAAGGGAAAGGAGCAGTTATAGTAAGCACCTGGTTTTAGGGAATCAAGAAATAGAGCATAAAAAAGTTAAGCTACTAGGCAAATCTTTAAGAATGTGGGCAAATATTTCAAAGAATAGTAATGCACAAACTGAGGACAGTAAACCTCGCCCTACACTACACAGAGCTATCACTAACTGGTTAGAGTAGGGAGTGATCTTTGTAATGGAAGGGCCCAGGGCCTCCCCCTCATGCAAATAACCAATGCAGCTTTCTCCAGGGGTGGCCAGTCCTTCAGCAGGGTGAGTGGAAACTAGCCATGTTAGTTAGCCATCACCCATGTTAGTTAGCCATGTTAGTTAGCCATTACCCATGTTAGTTAGCCATCACCCACGTTAGTTAGCCATCACCCCAAGCCTTTCAACAGCTCCCATGCTGCCCTCAAGCCAAAGGATGATGCATTTAAGGCAGGCCCCTGACTTCACCACCCATCTCTGGGCTCTGTAGTCTTCAGGAAATAAGAAACTCTTGTGCCTGCCTCATGGCTTTAAGTGGCCCTCTGCCTGCCATATTTTGACACTGTCTAAATTATTCGACCTTCTGTTAAGTTCAAATAACTCTTCTCTGGTTTTGCATAAGTGTTTATTTTGGTTTGGTTTTGAAACAGGGTCTCATGTAGCCCATGCTAGCCTTGCTTCCACCTCTCAAAGGCTAGGATTACAGGAAAGCATCATATCCAGCAACTGCTATATATTCCTGTATTTAAAATCCAGACCCTAAGCTGCACAACAGCAGGAAATGTACTCATTTGGTTTAAAGTTAATTCTTAGAGCCCAATAATGGGCTAGTACACTGGACACTGATTTAATATTTGTTAAATATAAGATTTAATTTGTTGTTCTGAATTTATAAAAGCACAAAACAAAAAAACAACCAACTAAATTGCTTGGCTCTTCAGCCCTTATCTGCATAGTAGACACTTAGGTCTGAAGGGAGCTTAGGGACCATATACCTAACCCCTTCATCTTTCACCTGGGAAATTCAGGTCCAATGGGAGATGATGTAACCTTCCATGGACAACATGTAATAAAACAGGAGTTCAGATGAAAAGACTATTTCCTCTGCTCAAGGGCTTCCAGGTTTGCTGTAGTCTGCGTTCTGTCACCAGTTGCAGAACTTGCTGTGTTTGAGGACAGAGCTGTGATATGCACTAAGAAGCTTTTCTAGTCTAACTTTTTTCTGTTTACTTCTTCTGTATGTATGTTTGGGGGGAGTTGTGCATGCATGTACATGTGTTTTCTCGTGTTTTCTGTATGTGGGCAGGAATATGTACAGGTGCATGTGTGTATAGACATGCACCTAAAAGCCCAAAGCTGACATCAGGCACCTTCCTTAATCACTCTCCACTTTTCTTTTTTGAGGCAGGGTCTTTTGCTGAATCCAACTAAGTCTAGCTAGCCAGCTTGCCTCGGGGATACCATGTTCTTGCCTCTGTAACTGTGGGCTCACAAGCAGCTGCCATGTCTGCCGAGGTTTTTACATGGGTTCTGAGGCACCCAAACTCCAGTCCTCCTGCTTGAGTACTTCATTCCCTCAAGCCATCTCCCCAGCCCAAAGTATCGTGAGTGCAAACACAAGGTCTCGTTTCTTTTTTTTTTTTTTTTTTTGGTTTTTCGAGACAGGGTTTCTCTGTGTAGCCCTGGCTGTCCTGGAACTCACTTTGTAGACCAGGCTGGCCTTGAACTCAGAAATCCGCCTGCCTCTGCCTCCCGAGTACTGGGATTAAAGGTGTGTGCCACCACGCCCGGCTATGGTCTCGTTTCTGTTTTCCTTTGGCTGATCTGGGGATTGACCCTAAGATCTCAGGCGTGCAAGGCAAGCCCTCTATCACTGAGCTACCACCCCAGACTCAAAGTGCTGCCCTGAAAACAACCTTGCATTACAAAGCCTTTTCTTCCAAGTTTTTCTTTTTGGTTTTTTCGAGACAGGGTTTCTCTGTGTAGCCCTGGCTGTCCTGGAACTCACTCTATAGACCAGGCTGGCCTCGAATTCCGAAATCCACCTGCCTCTGCCTCCCAAGTGCTGGGATTGAAGGCGTGCGCCACCAAGCCCGGCTTTGGTGCAGCTTTTAACTGAGTTCTTCACCCCTAAATTAGCTGAGTGTTCCAAACTTTGGTTCCTCCTGGGACCATCAGCCTGCACCGGATCCCTTACTAAATATAGAGCTGTCACTCTGGCTCCTGGCCTGCCTTCTGGCTGTTCTATGTTCAGGAGCTGCTAGTGCTGTGCAGGGTACATAGGGCCCCTTTCTCCAGAACTGCTTGGGATAAGCGTTATATATGTCTAGCAAAGGGGCCACTGTCTAGCTGGAACCTTGCCTACTATACTATATACTGGACGGAGGTGGGAATCAAGAATAGAGACAAAGAACTACCATAAACCAAGCCTGAGGCACATGAGTGAGGAACCATCCGACTCCTAAATTCCTTTTTTACTTATGTTAGCTCTCTAAACATCTAAAAAATAAGTAAATAAATAGAAGGAAATTTGAACTGTAAATAAAGCACAAGGGTTCGTTACATTAGACCAACATTGGAAACAACTTACAGGGATGTGTGGCAGCGTAATGGTGACTTCATCTCCTTTGCCAACCTGGAGTTCTCCTTCACAGGAAGTGTCTATCGATGCTGGCTTGAAATCGTCTAAAAGGAAACAATGAATATTTCCCACTGGGTGGCTGAAAAACGAAGACTTCTTGGGTATTTTAATTGCAGATTAAATAAAAACAGTTGAGGATCCCTTTATGTGTGTGTTCCTGTATGTGCATAGGTACACGTGTACAAATACCTGCAGGTACCTATGGAGGACAGCTTTAGACAATCTCTTAGGTACTGTTTGTCTTGGTTTTTTGAGACAGGGTCTCTCATTAGCCTGGAACTCACTGAACAGGCAAAGCCAGCTGGCCAGTGGGTCCCCGGCGATCCTTCTGTCTCACTGGCCCTGGCACTGAGATAGGACTGTTTACCCTGCGGCTCCTGGATGTAGATTCCAACCCAGATATTCATATTTTCATAGCAAGTACTTCAGATTGAACCAACTCCCCAGCCCCATCATTTACAATTCTAAAAGACATCGTCATAGAAAACTTCATATACTTCATTCATAGTATAATGAGCCCAAATGCTCTCACCCAATAGTTACCAACTCAGAAACACTCTACATATGCTGCCTTCAACTATACTATCCTTTAGTGCAGAGAGCTGAAACTTTATATGCTCTCTGAAACTTACGTACTCTTAGGTTAAAGCAAGACGATCCCTTCTTCCAAGTGACAGGTACACAATTAACATCTCACCATCCATTATAAGGTAATTACTAGAACCGTGTATATAAAAGCAACACAGCAAAAATTCTTTTTTTTTTTTTCCTTTTCTTTTTGGTTTTTCAAGTAAGGGTTCTTCTGTATAGCCCTGGCTGTCCTGGAACTCACTCTGTAGATCAGGCTGGCCTTGAACTCAGAGATCCACCTGCCTCTGCCTCCCAAGTGCTGGGATTAAAGGGTCACTGCCCGGCTCCAGCAGACAATTCTTAACTATAAATCCTACATGAGACACAGTGGGCCACATGAGGTTGGCCTCTTTTTGCACAGAAATGTTCAAAAATAGAACATGCCACATTCAAGTTCTCATTTTGGTGGGGGTGGTTTAAGGGGGAGTCTGGCTATGTTCAGAAGCAGACTGGAGAACTCCAAATATTACCCTGCTTATTCTTGCAAATTACATATACACAATAGGAACAGCCATTTTACTTCATGTTAACCCCACACCAGACTCAAACCTCAGGCCAGGGGCACATGTGCAGAATCTCACTTAAACTTATACTGCCTTTCTGTGGAGGAAAAAAATTAGTCAACTGGGAAATGACAATCTTATCGTTTCCCCAATACTGTCTCTCTGCGACAGCTGGGTCTGCTGTCCGTGCAAAGCACAGATGCAGCTGCGTGACAAGAGGCCACACAGAGATGGGACTTTAATATCTAACACACCCCCTGCCTGTGTGTTGAGTCACATCGATTAGCTCCCATGACAAAGCAGGTCTTAACCCATCCTAACGCTACCGGAAACCCAAAGCCTGTGAATCACAGAGGGATGTGCTTGGTCAGCCATGTCCTGACTCAGGACACATAGTGGCAGTACCACTCTCAGAGTCTATAATCATGTAGGACCCAACATAATGACTCTGTCCACATTCCTTATGCTGCTGTCTTTCATTTTTCCAAACATAGGTCAGGCTTTAACTTATGCCAGATGCACAAACTCTAACTTTATTCTTCACCCACTAGTGCGTTGGCCCAGAAGTCAAGGTGATGTAGGTGACTTAAAGCCATTAATTTCAGCTATCAGGTCCATATTTTCAGCACCACAGAGGCTGAGGCAGGAGGACTGCAGCATGTTCAGGGCTGGCCTGAATTATATAGTAACTTCTAGGCCAGCATCACCGAGTACTGTCTCGGACAGCAACAACAAAATCAGTGTCATAAGCAGAGAGGAAGAGGAAACCTTATGGGTGGCACGAAGAATGCAGGTTCCCTGGCTGTGGAGGAGACCAAGAGCAAGGGGAAAGGAGAGCAAGGGAAGGAAGGAATGGAGTAAACGACGCTCCCTAGCAAACGAGAAGGCTTTTCCAAGGCAAGAGCCCTGATGGAAGAATTCGACAAAGAGAACGGGGACCCAAGGGAGGAGAAAGGGGCATCGCTACTAAAGGAGGAAAGTTTGGCTTAAGGGCTGGGAAGAGGAATTTGAAATAAAGGGGCTGTGGCCTTCTGAAATGGTGTTTGAGAGTGTAGGGTAAAAGAATAGTTGGCAGCAACCAAAGGTTTGGTTTGGGAGAAGCGATCGGAAAGTAGAAGAGCAGATCGAAGTTCCAGAGGCTCGGGGATGAGAGGTAAGGAAAGCGACGCTTCCGAGAGCCGGGATTAGCCAGGAGAGTCTGGGCTGGCACGTGGCGGCCCGGGAGCCCCAAGTGAACCTGGAGGGGCGCTCACTCACAGCGAATCGTGTGGAAGGAGGCCCGCGGCCGTTTCTCGAAGCTCTCCCCGAGCCGTAGGCAGTGCTCCTCCCGGTCCAGCAGCGGGTTCGCCGTGCCGTTCATGGCCTTGCACTTGCCCGGCACCCGGATCGGCGCTCTCCTCGCGCGGCCGCAGTCCCCCCGGATCCCCGCGCAAGCGGCCCGCAGGACCGCGCTCCCGGGACACAGCTCCGGAGCGCGCACCGAACCAAGTCCGCGCCCACCCGGGGCCGGAAACCAATCTACTCCGCGTCTCGAGAGACTCTGCGGAAGTAAGGCCGCTGCACTTCCGGCATTGGGGAGGGACTTCCGTCTCCCCAACGGAAAGAGCGGGGGCAGTGCCATGGAGAGAGAGTTCCCCGGGACTGCTGCAGCCCACGGTGCTGGGCGATTTCTGGTCTAAGGAGGATCCCAGCTCAGCTAGAAGATTCTACTGCCGACGCCTGGGCTGAACTGACGGGTGAGTGCGCCCTGACCTGTTCTTTGCTGGGGACCTGTCACAGAACCGATGGCTGGGAGCCCAGAGCGTGGGGACTGAGTGGACGCGAGGTTGAATGTATGAGTGTCCCTGGACATGCCCGAGACCTCTGCGGCCTGGCTTATCCGAGGGTCCAGAGAGCGATGACGGCTCTCGGGATCTCAGCCACCCGTCACTCGGTCCTTCCCCCTACTTCGCTCCATGGTTGCGATGAGAGGATTTCAGCTCTTGGCCGACGAAGCTTCCCTCGGTTTATGGGTTCGATCGGAAACCCCGGCCTCTCCGGATCAGCTCCGTCACCTCCTTAACCCACCGCGATCCCGTGTCTTGTCCGGCAGTCGTCTACCCGCTTTCGGTTAGGGCAGTTGTTGCCGTTGTTTTGAAGTCACATTTTCCACGGGCACTGAACGTTGATGAGATTTTTTTTTTTCCTTACATTTACTCAGTCAACTCGTGGAGGCGTCCCTTTGCCCTAACGAAACCTATTTCTTGTAGTACTTGGCTCATCTGATTTGAATTGGGAGTCCAGTCCGTGAGAGTTCTGGTCTCTGAGTGTAGTAAGCTCTGTGCAGTAGAGACTGTCTTGGTCTTTATGACCTCTCCAGACCCCGGCAGGGTGTTGGGTAGGGTCAGTCTCGGGAGTGTTAAGTGAATTGACCCGGAGCCGAACGGAGCCCTCCAGGAACCTCTCCCCCAGTCTTGGACTCTTTAGAACCCAAACTCTAGAAGTAATAAAGAAGGATCTAGCTTGATGAAGCCCTGATCACAGTAGTTGGGAGGATGAACCAAGAGGAAGTACATTCAAGGGACAGCCTGGGCTTCAGGGACAGCCCCTGGCTCAAATGAACAGGATGGGGAGAGAGGCAGGCAGGCTGTTAGAGAATCACTAGTCAGAATCTCAATCTCTCTCTCTCTCTCTCTCTCTCTCTCTCTCTCTCCCTCCCTCCCTCCCTCCCCCTCCCCCTCCCCCCCCAACCCACCAAGTAGCATCATATCCTGTTGGAGCTGGAAAGTCTCCTGGGGAAACTGCACCAGAGAAACCCCACTGTCTACAATCTCAGCATCAATTGTTCAGATGGTTGAAGAACGGAGGACCTGTAGCAACACTCAATGTGTTTCCAGTAACTGCAATGGCTTCTTTCCAAAGGAAAGGACTGCAAACAAGGATTCTTAGCACTGAAGAAGAGGAGAAACTGAAAAGAGACGAAGCTTTGGTGTCTGCTTTTAAACAGCAAAAACTGGAAAAAGAGGCTCAGAAAAACTGGGACCTTTTTTATAAAAGAAACAGTACCAATTTTTTCAAGGACAGACACTGGACCACCAGAGAGTTTGAGGAGCTGAGATCATGCAGGGAGGTAGGCTGGGGTTTCTCCTGGCCTGAGCCATCTTCATTTATGATGCCTAGAAGAGAGGTCCTTTATTACATGTAGAGAGTGCTCCCTGGATGGCAACCTTGGGTGCCATTTCTCAGGAGCTGTCTTGTTTTTTGAAACAGGGTCTCTCACTAGACTTGGGGTGTACAGATTAGCTTGGGCTAGATAGCCAGTAATCCCCAGGGAGCCTTCCTAGAATGGGATTCCAACTGTGCGGCACCACGCCCAGTTTTTTACCTGAGTGCTAGTGGTTATGTGGCAAGCACTTTACTGACTGAGCGACCCTAAAGAAAATTAGGACGTCTGTCAGAATGTACCTAAGGGGAGTTCTGATACGTTTCAAGTATGTTTAGCAATGTCTGGGCTATTTAATAGAAAATAGCCTTAAAGTTTTCTTTTTCGATTTATTTTATTATGCATATGGGTGTTTTTGCCTGCATGTATGTCTATGTACCATATGCATGTCTAGTGTCTGTGGAAGTCAGAAGAGCGTGACAGAGCCACTGGAACTGGAATTACAGGCAGTTGTAGGTGGCCATATGGATGCAGGGAATTGAACATACATCCCTTGGAAAACCATCATGTTCTTCTAACCACTGAGCCATCTCTCCAGCCCCCTAATGCTTTCTGCTTAGTTAAAGCTGATGTGAAAGTTAGAAGTAGTAAATATTCAGAGTAAAACTTCAGTGACAGATTGAAGCTACTTGGTAGTGAATGACCCCTTCACTGTGACTCTTTTCTAAGAACTTTGCATCTGTTCTCTTAGTTAAGCAACCCTGTGAAATGCATTAGTGTTGTTCCTAGTTGCAGGAAAAAAGATTGAGGCACAGAGCTATAGATGTGAGTTGCCCAAGGATAGAATCCAGGGGCAAAAGAAGAGTTGGGATTTGAGGAGGCGGTTAGCCCAGAGTGTCTGCACTGTGTTCACACTGAGCTGCCCATTGTCAGGTGATTATGAATGAGGTGCCAGTGTTAAACCTTTTCTTACTAGCCCTGTTGTTTAGTATCTGCTTCTTGAGATCAGAGGCGTCTCGTGCCTACTGCGCGATTTAGTTTGGTGTGTTTATTATGCAAGTGTGATGTGCTGTGACTTCTGTGTTCTCATTCCTCAGTGTGAAGGTCAGAAATTGACTTTGTTGGAGGCTGGCTGTGGGGTTGGGAACTGTTTATTCCCACTTTTAGAAGAAGACTTGAATCTCTTTGCCTATGCCTGTGATTTTTCTCCAAGGGCAGTTGACTACGTGAAGGTTGGTGCACCGTATATGTATTCCACTGTGTGTTTCCTTACGCCTTTGTCTATTTGTCTAGTCGTGTCCTCTTCCAGGAGCTCACCAGCCATGAGCGCCAGGGAATCCGTTTTCTGTTGACTATGCACGTGAATATATTTGATTCAAAGCAAAGCAGAGACATTACTAAACAGTCTCTGCGCTTGATTCATACGGCTTACTTTGTAGATTGGTGTCTGATCGCGTGCTCTTTTAAGATAGGTCACTGTGACCAGAATTGTGTATATGCCTCACAAAACTCACAGGCACAGTCCTCTGTTCTGAATAATGGAGGAAACAGAATTCCTTAGAAGGATGTGGCCGGGCGGTGGTGGTGCACGCCTTTAATCCCAGCACTTGGGAGGCAGAGGCAGGCGGATTTCTAAGTTTGAGGCCAGCCTGGTCTACAGAGTGAGTTCCAGGAC
>NC_034597.1:22796201-22798930 GCF_900095145.1 Mus pahari | reverse complement strand
CCTGCCTCTGCCTCCCGAGTGCTGGGATTAAAGGCGTGTGCCACCACGCCCGACTTGTGGCCCTTTTCTAATGCAGAATTTAATTATGTCTTGTTGTTGTTGTTGCTGCTGCTGCTGCTGCAATAGCCCAAGCTGAGGCAAGGTGAAACTGTTGATCCTCTTGCCTCGGCCTTCCTGAGTCCTGGGATTATATGTGTGCACCACCATTCCTGGCTCATATCAAATTTATTAGCATTTTACTTTTGAGGTAACAGGTTTCATGTGTAAGAATTCTTTACTCCTGGCACTTAGATAACCATTTATTGTTTTGTTTGTTATGTTTTTTAATGATTTATTTATTTTTATTTTATGTACATTTATGTTCTGCCTGCTTGTATGTGTGTGAGAGGGTCAGATCCCCTAGAACTGGAGTTAGAGTTGTGAGCTATCATGTGGGTACTGGGGATTGAACTCAGATCTTTTGGAAAAGCAGACGGTGCTCTTAACTGCTGAGCCAACTCTTTTTGCATTCTCATCTATACCATTTTAGTTTTCTTTGAGATTTTTAGAGATTTATTTTTCTATTTCTAATTATGTATAGTGTGTATATGTCTGCATGTGGGTATAAGCACAGGCGTACCTGTAGAGGTCAGAACTTTCAGATTCCCTGCAGCTGGAGTTACCGGCAGTTGCCTGATATGGTTAGTGGAAGTTGAACCAGGGTCCTCTGAGAAAGCAGCCTGTGTTCTTTACTGCTGAAGCATCTCTCCAGCCCCTAATGTTTTTAAAAAGCATTGTTTTTCTGTTTTTATATTGTGTGTGTGTATACATGTATGTGGGCATGCACATGTCATTACACATGTGTGGAGGTCAGAGGGCAACATGCTAAAGTCGATTCTCTCCATGGCATGGGTTCTGGGGATAGACTTAGTGGTACTTAGCAACAAGTACTCTTCCCCACTGAGTCACCCCAGTGTCTATAACATTTTGATAATTATTATTTTAAATGCCCAATCTCGTAGTCTCTTATTCGATGCCATATTTGCCTTGGGCTCTGACACTGGGCTTTCTTTCTTCACACTTTTTCCTTGCTTCTTGGTACCCCTTACGTGCCTTTTGTTTAAGTTGCACTTAATACTAAGACAGTAACTAACGTCAGTAAGGATTTGTAATCAAGGACTGGGTGTTATATGATACAGTTGCTCTTATTCTCTATGTGGTTGCTCTACCAGACACTTAAAAACTCCTTCAGTGACTTTTGTATGTCTTTTTAGCTTTAGGTCTTCTCTCTGTCCCTTGCCTGTCTCTTCCTGGCTATAACCATACTTACTGGGGGCTTTCTGTTGGGGTGCAGAGTGTGAACCCTTCTTGTCTTGCCCCTCTGGTTTGAACTGTGCAGTAGCTTCATATCTCAGAGTATGGACTTGTACATTTTCTTTCCATTTTTATTAGATAGGTTTTTGTGTATGAATGTTTTCCTTGCATGTATGTATATGCATGCACCACATGCATGCCTGGTGCCCATGGAGGTCAGAAGACAGTTGTGAGCTGCCGTGTAGGTGCTGGGAATCAAACCCAAGTCCTCTGGAAAAGCAGCCAGTGCTCCTAACTGTGCTGAGTCGTCCCTCTAGCCCCCTCGAACTTTCTGTTTGTCTGAAAAGGTGGTTTTCCTTGCCCATCTTTCTCCCAGCTGTGAGAGAATCTACCACGTTGAGCATATTCTTCTTGGGTTTAGGCAGAGACGGTCCCCACCACCCTCTAACCAGAGCTGCACTGGTACTTCAGTGGTAGTCGTAGGCTCTGGCTTCAAGTTACTTTATTCCTGCATAGTCACTTTTTCTTGCTAATAGAAAAAGCCAGCCCCAGAAAGTGCAGCATCCTCTGAGATCCTGGCAGTGTCGCTGGTGGAAACAAGCTCAGCAGAAATGGTCCCTGTGACTTCATCCCGTCCTGCCCTCTCATCCCCAAAGCTAGCAGAGAGGTGAGGAGGGTTTAAGTGTGTGTGTGTGTGTGTTTTAAAGAATTTATTTGTTTTATGTACATGAGTACACTGTAGCTACATTTTTCAACTGGAGACTTGTTTTTCCAAACTGGAGACTTCTGCCTCAGGTAACCAAGTACTTGTGGCCTGAGTCTCCCTGACGATGCTTGTGTTTCTCTAGCTTCATGGCTTTTTCTTCTTCTTCTTCTTCNGCTTTTTCTTCTTCTTCTTCTTCTTCTTCTTCTTCTTCTTTTTTTTTTTTTTTTTTTTTTTCTTCTTCTTCTTCTTCTTCTTCTTCTTTTTTTTTTTTTTTTTTTTTTTTTTAGTGTGGGAGTAAGTATGGGAGCCCTGCCTTTCCATTTGTGTTCATCTCTCATCTCTTGAATCTAGTAGCTAGTTTTCAGAACACAATGTCATTACTGACCTTTTTATCTGATTGCCATCTTTGGTCATAAAAACTCAGTTCTCACACATACACATGGATCTATTTAGGAATCATCTGAACTGTTTGCTACCATTCTCAAACCATATTGTTTTATTACTGTATTTGGTATGTTTTGATGTCTAGTGGTATATGTCCTTCTATTGGTAAAATTCCTTTGGGGGGGGGCCTTAATGATGCCCATACTCCCTTCTGTGGTCTCAATGACATATCAAACCACAGTCTGCCACAGTTCACTCTGGGAACCAATGAATTTCTTGGATTTTCTCACAGAGCATAGGTGAGGGAGGGAGGGAGGGCTGCTTGCAGAGCAATGGTAAGGGAGGG
>NC_034597.1:22787816-22796061 GCF_900095145.1 Mus pahari | reverse complement strand
GGGAGGGAGGGCGGGCAGGCTGCTTGCTGAGCTCTGAATGGAAGGAACATTCCTTCCTTTGCCCCACCCCTGAAGTAGGGAGCAGCTGTATACTCTGGTGAGGTTCTTAGGACTCTTCCCACCTTCCCATGATGGGGTGTAAGCAATCAGCAAGCCTAGCTGGGCTAATCCTTTTGCAATGGTATGTAGCTGAACTCCTCAAAATAGCAATTGCTTGGCTTGGGGGACAGTAACTCTCAACATCTATTTCCTTCATTTTAAAAGTTGACTTTTGCCGGGCGTGGTGGCACACGCCTTTAATCCCAGCACTCAGGAGGCAGAGGCAGGTGGATTTCTGAGATCGAGGCCAGCCTGGACTACAAAGTGAGTTCCAGAACAGTCAGGGCTACACAGAGAAACCCTGTCTCGGAAAAACAAATATATATATATATATATATATATATATATATATATATTTTTTTTTTAAGTTGACTTTTGCAGGGCTAGAGAGATGGTTCAGTGGTTAAGAGGACCTGAGTTCTATTCCCAGTACCCACATCTGGTGGCTTAACAACTGCTTGCAACCCCATTTCCAGGGGATTCAGTGTCCTCTGGCCTTCAAGAGCCACTCACATGCACATACGTACATATAGATAAAAATAAATGAATCTTTTTTTTAATACTATTCTCACCCAGTAGCTTTGTATAGTAATTTATTCAGTCCCTGTTTACATGATAAAACTTACTCTATTCCTTCATTATACTCATAAGTCTGTTAGAGCCCACCAATTCACCAAAATTGTACCAGGAATACACTTACTAGAAAGAAAGATGAGTTACATAAGAACTATGGAGGCTTCCCAGGAGGGTGAACTTGAAGGACATCTCATAGGCTTGGCTTGCCAGGGATAACCAGGGGTAGGAAGTAGCTGCCAACTTGGTGTCATCCTTTTGGATAAAGAAGCCTCTAAAACTCTTGGATTTAAATATGTCACAGACTGTATTCTGCCCTCAGTTAAAAATAGGTTGCTGAGAGACAGGCGGATTTCTGAGTTCGAGGCCAGCCAGGGCTACACAGAGAAACCCTGTCTCAGAAAAACAAAATAAAAAATAGTTGCTGAAGTGCTTTCTGCTCCCTGTAGCTGTGATGACTATTATTTCCCCAGTAACAAGTGACCATTCCATGTAGCAGTAACAAGTGACCATTCCATGTAACAGTAAAGAAGTAGAGACAGGGTCTCTCTCCAATGCTGAATGTTCATGCATGCATCAGCATGGTGGTTAACTAAAATCACAAGTTCCTTCTGTTTCCCCCTTTCTAGCAACATCCTTTGTACAATGCAGAGAGATGCAAAGTGTTCCAGTGTGACCTCACCAGAGATGACCTTCTTGACCATGTCCCACCAGAGTCTGTGGATGCCGTTACATTGATCTTTGTGCTCTCAGCTGTGCACCCTGAGAAGATGCGCCTTGTCTTACTAAACGTGTACAAGGTTAGTGACTAGATGTTTGTTCTTGCCTGCCTTCACTGCATGGCTTGTGTGCTGCATTCCCAACATCTTCCCATGCCCAGAGGGTAGACTGTAGCCCGTCTAGGGAAAGGGAGTCTCTGGCATGAAGCAACCCCTGTAGCTCTGGATTCATACAGTGCTGTGGCTGCTCTTCAGAGCACCGCCAGCCCCAGAGGAAGGAAAGGGTTGCAGTTTCCTGGGGTCCATGAGATGAGAGTGACGTGTTTATAAAAAATAAAAAGATAAAGAGATATAAGAATATGTTCTATGGGGGTGTGGTGATGTATGGGGGGAAGGGGTGCCTTATCGGGCCCATGCCAAGGCATCCCTCTCCCCTGAGGGACCAGCCACAGAACTATAGTATAGAATAGAGTTTATTCGGGGTATGGGGAGGGGAGATAAGAGGGTAGTAGAGGTAGAAAAAGGCAGAGAGAGAGTAGAGAAGTAGAGGCTGGCCATGACCACACGGAGAGAGGGGAGAAGGGGATGGGAAGAGAGAGGGAGCAAGGGGGCAAGAGGCAAGAAAGGGGGGCAAGAGAAGGGGGGGGCAAGCAGCCCCTTTTATACTGAGCCAGGCCTACCCAGCTGTTGCCAGGTAACTGTGGGGAGGAGCTTAGACAGAATGCTCACAGAGGACATGTAATTAAATGGTCAAGAACATGGTCAAAAGCCTAGATCCTAAGATGGCTCACTACTTAGGCAAGTTCCTTCACCTCTCCAAGCTTGTTTCTGTGCCTGAGAAATGATGGGATAATACTTCTGAGATGGCGGCATTTAGGGGAGATTAAAAAAGATGTGTACCCCTGCTCTGCTAAGTGTGCCTCAAAGCCAGCCCTTGTTTCCTTACTACCACCATCGTGATTCCTGTTAGCATGGCAGGGACCCAAACTGCTGTGGCCACCAGGAGACTGCTGTAGCATGCCTGCAATCCTAGTACTTGTGACTGCGGTAGAGGGGTGATATGAATTCCAGGGCAGCCTAGCCTACTTTGTGAGTCAAGTTACCAAGCCAGCTCAGCCAGTCAGTGGGGTCTCAAGAGAGGGAGTGAGGATTGAAAAGGAAAAGACAATTAGACAACACTATACCATGACTCCAGCTCAAGAGGAGGCGGGTTTTATTTTTTCCAGTCAGCTTTTATACCACTCTAGGTACTTGCAGAGAATAGGGTTGGTTTTTAGATCAAAGACAAAGTAATCAAACAAGGCAATGAACAAAGATGGGAGAGTGTGCATTGGGCAGTGTGTTCCATTTCTTTTATGTGCGTGTTTTGTCTATGTGCTGCATGTGCATGCTGTTACACAAGTAGGTCAGCACAGGGTGTCAGGGCCTCTGGAACTAGGATTATGGGAGGTTGTGAAGCACCAGGTGGGTGCCAGGAATTGAACCTAGGTCCTGAGAAAGCAGCAGGCTTTCTCGCTGAGCTGTTTCTCTAGCCCTTAACGCTAGCTTTAAATAAAGATAAAAGACTGGGAAACTGTTAGAGAATTATTCTCCTTCACAGTAGTATAAAGTGTACACTTGTATCACAGGTTTATCTCTGCCTGCGAGTTTCACAAAGCTTCCTCTTATTCTTCCCTAATTCTGTTCCGTCCCAAGTGTCTGAGCAGGTGAGAACTCAGAGTGTGCCCACAAATGGCCATGGGACTTAAGCTAGACACAAGAGAGGCCCCAAAGAAAAGATGAGGGTATTGCCTGATGTAGACCCGAGTGAGAGTTGAATACTACTAGAAATAGGGCAAGAGAAAAAGAGAGAAGATGTGCTGAGAAAGGTAGGCTTGCGTGTATGGAGTGTGTACTGCTTCGTGTTGACGGAGCATTACAACATCACCGTGTCAATAAGTGCTCTGTACGTAGGTGGAGGACAGAGAACTCAAGAGGCCAGAGGAGGGCTGGCAAGATGGCTCAGAGAGTAAAAACACTTGCCACTGACTCTCATGACCTGAGTTATCTCTGAAGGAGAAAACCAACCCTCAAGCTGCCCTCTGACCTGCACACCCGTATAATGGCACCCACGCACATGCGCACTCCTATAAATAAGTGTGTGAGGGATGGCATTATAAAGAAACCAGCATAGGGGCTGAGGAGATGGCTGAGCGAGTTAAGGGCCTGCCATGCAATCAGGAGAGCCTCAGTTCAGACCCCAAGAGCCTATGTAAAGCTGGCAGTGCACATGTATAGTCTCAGGGTTCCTTTGGTGGGATGGAAGGCAGACACGGGAAAATCGATGACCAGCTAACTTGGTATGGGCAGTAGCGAACAGTGAGAGACCCTGCCTCAGGCAGAGAGGGAGGTGAGGACAACACTCAGAGTTGCCATCTGAGTCACACACATGCCTACACTCAAACACAGGAATGTTTATATACACAACATACAAACACACAGAGACAGGGGCGGGGTGCACAAGACCAGTGTAATTGGAAGGGTAATCTACTTGTCTGTTGAGATTGACCAGAATCAGAATAGAATGGCATTTAGAGTAAGACAAGCCAGAAGTTACAGTCCTTGCAGAGAGTAGGAAGGTAGCCCTGGGATCAACAGGTGGGAGCAGCAAGGGATGGTAAGCAAGAGAGAAGGGGTAGAGAGGAGACAGGAAGGACACACAGCACACAGGACACAGCAGGAGGACATTGGTCCCTGCCAGTGATGCAGTCACGGGAGAAAACGCAGCCTGGCTTGGAGGGAAACTGGCCTCCATTGACAGCAGCTTTCTGTGAGAACAGCTTGAAAGGAACCGAACATTCAGAAGCAGGCAGATCTCTGTAAGTTTGGGGCTAGTCTCTTTAATGAGTTCAGGGCAGCCACAGCAACATTGTGAGACCCTGTCTAAAGAGGATTTTTTTAATTACAAAAAGAACTGTGCGATGATATGAGAATGTTTTCATAATGTACTTCCACAGCTTTTGTATTAAAGGTACTTGCCATGAGAAGCACTAAACATAAAGGTGTGCCTTGCTTTTGCACACGAGATTTACAGCCTCTGAGCTCCAGCTGTCTCCTTCCAGATCTGTGGTACCGGGAGCCTATTGGCAGGCAGGTCCTGATCCAGTAGGGGTCATCTGGTTTTTAGGCTGAGCAGCAGACTCAGCTTGGACTCCACAGCTTCGTGTGTTGTCTATGCTTTCCTCTCCCTGAGGTTTAGCACCCCTGTGATCAGTGCCCTGGTCCTGAGGATACATTAGAGGGCCACCAAGGTGCTGAGTGCGTCCAGCATCTGAGTGTCCTGGTGCCCCAACTCCTCTTCATAGACCAGCCTCTCAACCTATTGTAGTCATATATGATATGATAGCTATGTATTAGGAGGTATGACATGTCACGTTTGTAAAAAAGTTTTTTTGAGCTTCCGTTCATTTTGGTAGTCCTCCTAGTTTTAATCTCTGTTAGAGATCCTTTTTAGCTGAGCCACAATGACTACCTCGCCCGGTCTGATTGCTTTCTCCCTGCCATCACAGTAATTGGTTGGCGAATTTAAAAGTGTGCTCTGTTGGCAAAGTACTAGAGAGAGAAGCCATCCTCAGCTCTGCAGACAGGGCAGCGGCAGCCCGGGCGAAGCCCGTGTGAACAGTGTGCCGCATGCGCTTTCCACCCATCATGCCAGGGTGCCAGCGCCAGGCAGGCTCCCTGTATACAACAAGAGTCTCCCAAAAAACAAAGAGGGTGGAGGGAGGATATGGCTGTACAAGTGCCACCACACGTTTTCCAAAGGAGGCAAAACTTGTCACAAGTGCTCTGTGCTTGACCTGGCAGTGTGGGTCTGTGGGACACCTGTCAGGCTTGAAGTGTATAGGAGGTCTGTGTGGCACTGTCTACACCACAGATAGAAGGCTCTGAGGAAAGGAAAGGATCACCTTGCCCACTCTTCCCACATGCTGCAGACATGAGCAGACAGTCAGGCCAGAGCCCAGCCCTTGGGGGTGGGGGAGAGGTCAGTGTTGGGACCCAGTGGGGAGTCACACACAGAGCCCTTCAGAGGTAAGTGGTCAGAAGCAGATATCTGGAAACTCGGCCTAGTGAAGGAGATGGCTCGTGCCTTGCAAAGAGTGTGTCTTATGTGCTTGCTTTTATGTGGGGCTTGAAACTGCATTATGTGCCATCATATCTAAAAAAAAATGACTTTTAAGGCATTTTATTTAGGTTTTGGCTTTTTGAGACAGGATCCTCTTGTTATGTAAACTAATGGGCCAGGTACTGTGTAGGCCAGACTCGCCCCAAACTCAAAATGACGCTCCTGCCTCGGCCTCTTGGACGCCGTGAGTGCGGGATGTACTCCATACCTGACGGTTTTTAAGAGCAGCCATTCATATTAAGGGTATTTTGTATGCCTTCTTTCACCACTCGCACAGGTCTGTGTTTTAATTCCTAACATCATCAGATTGTATTGTAGCTGACTGGGTTTATACAGCCTGCTTTACTTTTGTAGGTGTTAAAGCCAGGCAGAAGTGTCTTGTTCCGTGACTATGGGCTGAATGATCACGCCATGCTTAGATTTAAAGCCGGAAGCAAACTTGGAGAAAATTTTTATGTCAGACAAGATGGAACCAGATCGTATTTTTTTACTGATGGTAAGAGGAATGGAGTGTCTCCTTAGAATGTGTCATTCTCTGCTCTGTGTGCATGACTGCACCATCAGTGGAATGCTGCCTGGGCAGGGATGTAGCCATGCTAACACACAAGTCCCAAGTCCTTAGAGCAAGTTCTGATACACACCACTTACCCAGCCCTGGCCTGTGGGGACAGTGACTAGTGAGTGAGGCCCGCAGAGTAGACAGGCCTCAGACCTGTCATGTATGTCAACAGGAACTGTGCTGGAAACGGGGAAAGAGGACCAGAAAGTCACATCTTTCAAATAAGTGCCTTAAGTTCACCATGGTGGTCTGAGGGTACTTTTCCAGACCCGAAGGCAGAACTTGACTAAATTTGCTGTCAGAGAGCGCTGGGAAAGTACCTCAGGTGGTGTGGTGCTGACCTGGCATTGCTCAGATTCTGGATTCAGCTCCCCAGCCCTGCATAAACTGGGCGGTTATACACAAGACTTTGACACCAGCGAGCCAGAGGCAGAAACAGGAAGCTCAAGAGTTAAAGTCCATCTGCAGAAATGGTTTAGCTGTTCAAGTGTTGTACTTGCCAAAGACCCTGCTTCTGTTCCCCATACCCACATGGTGGCTTAACCATCTGTAACTGCAGTTCCCAGGGATCAAACACCTCCAACCAGGCCCTGTGAGCACCAGGCATCCACATGGTGCAAATGCTTCATGCAGGCGAAACTCCCTTATACAGAAAATCAATTAAACCATAGGTCATTCTGATGCTCAGCTTGTTCCTGGGCTACATGAGACCCTGTCTCGAAAAACAGTCACAAAGTTAGATGTTTGTAACTGGGAAGAGGCTCAGTTAATAATAAAGTGTTTGCTGCAGCCTCTCAGCATCCCTGTGAAAAGCCGGGTATGGTGACATGAACCTGTAATCTGTGCTGGGAAGGCAGAGACAGGAAAGATCCCTGGAGCCTGCTGGTCAGCTAGTTTTGTTGGAAATGCCCATGTTGGTGAGAAATCCTGTCTCAAAAAGTAAGGTTAACCAGGACAGCCGGGGCTATATTAAAGAGACCCTGTTTAAAAAAATAAAAATAAAAAAAGTGTGCCCTTGTGTTTGGTGCATGGATGTTAAGAGTTGCAGTGTCAAGCCAAGCACTTGGGAGGCAGAGGCAGGCAGATCTCTGAGTTTGAGAACAGAGTGGTCTACAGAGCAACTTCCAAGACGGCCAGTGCTACACAGAGAAACCCTATCACCATCACCCCCCAAAAGTAAGTAAGGTGGAGGGCTGGAAAGATGGCTCCGTTGTTAAGGATACCTCCAGAGGACCTAGGTTTAAGTCCCAGCAGCCACATGGTTACTAACAAATGAAGTCTGTAACTTCCTTCATTTCAGGGCATCCAACACCTCTTTTGGCTGCCATGAGCAGCAAGCATGCATGTGATGCATGTGCACACATGATGGCAAGACATCCATGCACAGAAATAAAAAATTTTTTTAAGGTGGAGAATGTGACCCCTTTATATGTGTGCATGCTATTACACACAGGTGCACACAAATACATAAAACATATTCCACATACAAGATAATAATGCAAAATACTTTAAAAGACATTTGGGATCAGAAAATGCCAAACATCGTTTCAGTTTTTAAGTGTTTCAAGCACTAGTTTTAAGTCTACCTAATAATCAGGAATAAAGGATGATTGTCATTGTTCTCGTTTAGAGGGAGGGGGTTCATTTATTTTTGCCATGCTGAGGCTTGTACCCAGGACATCAAGCATGCTCACCAAGTGCTCTACCACTAATCTGTGTTCCCAGATCTTTCACCTTTTAGTTGTAGGCTGTTTTTTGTTTGTTTGTTTTTTGTTTGTTTGTTTTTTAATTTTAATTTTATGTGTATATGTTTTGCCTGCGTGTGTGTTTGTGTACCATGTGCATGTTTGGTATGTGCAGAAGTCATAAGAGGGTGTCAGACCTCCTGGGACTGAAGTTATGGGTAGTGGTGAGCCACCACAGAAACCAAACCTAGATCTTCTTCAAGAACAGGTTCTCTTAACTGATGAGCTGTGTGTATCTGCAGCTCTGTATTTTTTAGGTTTTTTTTTTTTTTTTTTTTTTTTTTTTTTTTTTTTTTTATAAGTTATTATTTTTTTTTTTTTTTTTTTTTTTTTTTTTTTTTAATAAAACCTCAATCCAGTAGCCCAGGCTGTCCTTAACCTTATAGCA
>NC_034597.1:22777054-22786486 GCF_900095145.1 Mus pahari | reverse complement strand
TTAGCATTGAAGTTTTCATTACAGAAACAGACAATCCTTCCAGCCATGTCAGCCCTCACAACTCATTCTGCTTGCTTTCTAGAATTCCTGGCCCAGCTCTTTGTGGATGCAGGTTATGAAGAAGTGGTGAATGAGTATGTGTTTCGAGAGACAGTGAATAAAAAAGAGGGCCTGTGTGTGCCTCGAGTTTTCCTTCAGAGCAAGTTCCGGAAGCCTCCGAAGGATCCAGCCCCTACCACCGTCTCTGCTTCACTTTGAAGAAAAGGATGTTAAACTGTTTTGTATTTTTTTATATTCTGAATTTTTAAAAATTGCGTGTGTTATTTTTGTACTGAGAACAAGTGAAGACTGGGGAGTTGGCTCAGCAGGTAAAGCTGTGCAAGCTTAGCAACCTGGGTGGATCAGCAATCTGTCTAGAAAAGAGGTTACATTTAAATTGAGCAGGAGAGATGGCTCACCGGAGGTGCCTGGGTTCAGTTTCCAGCACCCACATGGCAGCTCACATCCATCAGTAATTCCAGTTCCAGGGTATTGAGTGCCGCCTTCTGGCCTCTGCAAGTGGTGCACAGACATACATGCAGGCAAACACCCAAATTACAAAAGAAAAAAAAAAATCCAGGTTTGGCAATTTGAATTTATCCTAGTACTCCTACCTCAAGAAGAGAAGCAAAGACGGAAGAATCATCTTGAAGCCTCAGGAGTGGTTAACCTGAAGTACACAATGTGGGAGACCTAAGAGACCTGGCTTCAGAGAGGTGGAGAGTGAGAGCCCATGAGAATTGTTTTCTGACCTCACATGTGCACAATTAAGTAAATAAAGTGAATTTGTTCGCACACTGTAGAAAAACAGAATTGTAAGTCCTGAAAGGAAAGTCTTGTGGTTTAGTTGTGTTTTACGAGTCCCATCTCCACGAAGGGAAGCACGGGAGCCGATGAGAGATGCATGAACAGGTCACAGGTCCAGCATCTGCTGATGACAAATTTAAGACAGTTCTTTGTATGCATACAGACTTACCACTTACTAAAGACTAAAGCAAGTGTGCACACTAATCGGGTGGATGTGCTTGTTTATTTTTACATAAGGAATTAAATCTTGGGTTCAGACTGGCTGTAGCTCAGTTGGTAGAATGCTTGCCTACGTTACATCCCAGCACTGAGTTAACCAGGTGTGGTGTCACCCATAATCCCAGCCCTTGAAGGATAAAGGCAGAACGACGTTACAGTGCTGGAGCTGAGGAGACAGCAAGTGCCAGTTAGGCAAGTGAGGACCTAAGTTGAGTCCCACGAATCTGCCTATAGCTGGGAGTGGCATACATCTGTAATCCTGGCAGTGGGAGGTGGGGACGGAAACGTTCTCAGAAGTGTGAGGGCCACCTAGCCAGGTGTATGTAACCACACAGAGCAGAGATAACCTGGTGCAGAGTAAAAGTCTAACCCTAGAGCTTATCCTACCTCCCACTGAGTCCTAATACTCATAGAAGATGTGTGTACATGCATCGTGTATAGAAATACACACAAAAAAATAAGTTGAGAGCCAGTAATGTGGCTCAGCAGATACAGGCAGTTGCCAGGAAGCCTGCTGCCCCAGTTCAATACTTAAGAGCCCACACTGTGGAAGGAGAGAATCAGTTCCTACAGACTTCTCTTACCGCCATATGAGCACCATGGTCCATATGTACACACACAGAATAAGTGTTTAAAAGAGTGTTTGTTATTTGTTTTAGGCAGTGTCTATGTTGTCCTGACTGTCCTGGAACTTGCTGTATAGATCTGGCTGGCCCGGATTCACAGAGGTCAGCTTCTTGAGGGCTGGGATTAAGGGTGTGTACCACCATGCCACACCAAAGTTTTCATCTGAAAGTCAAGGTCATTCCTGGCTACATAGCAAGTTTGATGTCAGGCTGGGCTACATGAGACTCCAGCCCCAACACAAAAGGCCAAGGAGTGAATCGTGGTTGAAACTCCCTACAGGCATCTTTGGTCCTCTCATGTGTTACTGAAGCTTGTCTGCAGTTGTTGTTCTTGCTGAAAACACTACATAAATATGTGCAGTACATAATAGGAGCAGGTTTGTGGCTGTTTGAAGAATTGTTGGGAATTCTGGCTTAGTCCTAAACCAAAATGACTAATGACATTTAAGAAACTCAAGTCAGCAGCTTGTGTGTGTGTGTGTGTGTGTGTGTGTGTGTGTGTGTGTGTGAGGGGGGGGAGGGAGAGGTGAATAAACGCACGGGTGTGAGTTGAGGAAGACATGGCATCTTCCTCTTTGACTCCACCTTCTGTCCTGGAGACAGTCATTTGCTAACCTGGAGCTTGTTGGGCTCTGAGACCCCTGCCCAGTCCCCACCTCCCAGTGTTGGTGCTGTACGGTCCTGCCCAGCCTTTTTATACGGACGCTCAGAATTTGACCCCAAGGCCTGTGTCTTCACTCTTAAGCACTAGACCCTTTAAATAATACATTTTTGTTTATGTGTATAAGTGTTTTGTTTGCAGATATGTCTGTATACTATGTTCGTGTGTGGTTCCCACGGAGGCCAGGGGTTGTCAGGTCCCTAGGGCTGAAGACACAGTTGAGTCTAGAGTCACCGTATGGGTGCTGGGAATCAAGCCTAGGTCCTGGGAAACAGCAACCAGTGCTCTTAAAGACGGAGCCATTTCTCCAGCCCCCCTAAACAGTAATTTTAAAAATCATCCTAACAATGCAATTTTAAAGAAATAGTAATTTGATATTTACATGCTGGAGAATGATGGTAGGAAAATATTAAAAGCTTAGCATAATTAAACCATTGTTTCTGGATGTCTTACTTTGGGTTACTATTGCTATGATGAAATGCCATAACCAACAGCAGGGTAGGAGGGAAGGGTTTATGCATCTACACCCATAGTCCCTTAGTCAGGATAGTCCATATGCATCTACACCCATAGTCCCTTAGTCAGGATAGTCCATATGCATCTACACCCATAGTCCCTTAGTCACGGTAGTCCATATGCATCTACACCCATAGTCCCTTAGTCAGGATAGTCCATATGCATCTACATCCATAGTCCCTTAGTCAGGGTAGTCCATATGCATCTACACCCATAGTCCCTTAGTCAGGATAGTCCATATGCATCTACATCCATAGTCCCTTAGTCAGGGTAGTCCATAGTCAGGATAGGAACTCAAAATACGGCAGGAACCTGAAGGCAGGAGCTGATGCAGTACATGTAAACGATAAGACAACTTTTAGGAGTTAGTGCTCTGCTCTCTGTTTCAGGGGGTCAACCTCAGGTTACCTTGGAAAGGACCCAAGTTCAATTCCCAGCAGCCATTTGGTAGTTCACAACCATCTGCAATTCAGCTCCAGGGGATCCAACACTTCCATCTGACTTTCTCTGGTACCAGGCACTTGTGGTGTACATAACATACATTCAGGCAAAATTCATATTCATATACATTAATAAATCTAAAAGCAATTTTGTTATTATTGAGATGGGGTGTCACTAGAACTACTAGCCCTGGTTAGTGTGGAATACACTCTGTAGATCAGGCTGGCCTCTACTGGGATTGAAAGCGTCTTGTTTTAGAACCCAGGCCCACAAGTGCTAGGCAAGTACTCTCTACTCGAGTTAATCCCCAATCCTTAAAAACAAACAAAACAACAACAACAACAAAAAAAAGATAAACAGTGTTCTCAAGCTTTATCTGCTAAGCCATCTTGCCAGCCCTTTTTGTCTGACTGGATGCCCTCTGTAACTGGCCAGTGGCCCTGGAGGGGAAAGTGAAGGCCAACACCTATCTCCCCATCTGCCCAGTGCAGTTTCTCCAGAAACACAGTTGATACCTACTTCAGAGTTTGTGTTTCATCTCTGAAAGGGCATTGGACTGGGCCCAGTTTCCTGTGGGGAAGCAGTGGCTACAGAGGATTACTGAGGCCCAAAGCTGATTTTGTAGACCATGGGGAACTCCCTAAGTTGGTCAAATGACCCATCTCCTGGGCACTGCCATATGTGACTTTTAAATTATGACACAAGATTGAAGTTAATGCCTTGCAAGCCTTTTCTGTGCTTGCAGAAAGGTGGTGGTGGGAATCTCACCCTGAACACATGGCTGGCCAGGGCCTTTCAACCTCAACCATATCTCAAAGAGAGGTGGTCCTTGTGGGAATGAGGCAGGGCAATATTCACAGTGGTTCTGTCCAGTCAGAATAAATCCCCCAGTCCTGGAGAGAGGGGACTCGGCGCTCAGCTGTGCTTGCTGGCTGACCTTCAGGGCTATCTGTTTCAACCTGAGAGAAGCCCTCTTCTGCTGCTGCTGTCAGTTGCTCTGTGTATTCTCTCTTTGGAGGTTCAAAGATGGCTATTGTAAGAACAAACCTGGTAGCATACAAGAGTTTGTTTTCTGGGGGTCGGTTTGTTTTTGTTTTTTCTTGAAATGGATTTGTAAAGGATGGAAGCCTATAAGAAATCACACAGGTCTCAGTTCAGTCCCTGGCCTCCGCCAAAGGCATCCTGTGCTGGCTTAGCCCAGGATGCTGCTCAAAGCCCCTTCCAGGAAGTCCTTTCCCTCTAGGTCTAACTGCCACCTCAGATTTTGTGCCTGAGCCTAGTGAAGACAAAATAAAGTGGGAAGTGGAAACATCCGTGTGGTAAGGAAGCCGACCTGGGAATTCTGGCCCAGTTCTATTTACACCCCAAACATTGCCCCTCCTCGTCCCCCCCCCTTGCAGAGTCCTTTTCCCATCCCCCCTCCCCTTCACCTCTGAGAAGGTGCCCCTCCCAGCACTCCCCCCTCCCTGGAGCATCAAGTTTACAGGATTAGGCACATCCTCTCCCACTGAGGCCAGACAAGGCAGTCCTCTGCTACATGTGTGCTAGGGAACTTGGACCAGCCTGTGTATGCTCTTTGTTGATGGCTTAGTCTCTGGGAGCTCCCCAGGGTCCAGGTTAGTTGACACTATTGGTCTTCCTATGGGGTTGCCATCCACTTCAGCTCCTTCAGTCCTTCCCCTAACTTCCACAGGGGTCCCCAACCTCAGTTCAATGCTTGGCTGTGAGTGTCTGCATCTGAGTCAGTCAGCTGATGGTACAGCCTCTCAGAGGACAGCCATGCTAGGCTCCTGTCTGCAAGCACAACACAACATCAGTAATAGTGTCAGGGATTGGTGCCCACCCATGGGATGGATTCTAAGCTGGGCCAGTCACTGGTCGACAATTCATTCAGTCTCTGCTTCATTTTTGTCCCTGCATTTCTTTTTTCTCTTTTCTTTTTGGTTTTTCGAGACAGGGTTTCTCTGTATAGCCCTGGCTATCCTGGAACTCACTTTGTAGACCAGGCTGGCCTCGAACTCAGAAATCCGCTTGCCTCTGCCTCCTGAGTGCTGGGATTAAAGGTGTGTATCACCACGCCCGGCTGTCCCTGCATTTCTTTTTTTTTTTTTAAGATTTATTTATTTATTATATGTAAGTACACTGTAGCTGACTTCAGACACTCCAGAAGAGACATCAGATCTTGTTACGGATGGTTGTGAGCCACCGTATGGTTGCTGGGATTTGAACTCAGGACCTTTGGAAGAGCAGTCGGTGCTCTTACCCGCTGAGCCATCTTACCAGCCCCCTGCATTTCTTTTAGGAACAGTTTTGGGTTGAAAAATTTGAAGGTGGGTTGTCCCCATTCCTCCACTGGGGGCCCTGTCTAACTACTGGAGGTGGTCTCTTCGGGTTCCATATCCCCATTATCAGGCACTTTGGCTAAGGTTACCCACATTGAATCCTAGAAACCTTCCCATCTCAAGTCTCTGGGACCTTCTAGAGGTCACCCCCACCCCCACCCACAGCAACTGCATATTCTCATTCATTCTCCTGGCCCTCTGGCCATTTCTCTTGACTCCCCTCCATACCTAACCCTACCCCCCTTTTCCCCTTCCTACTCCCCTATCCCACCCAGGTCCCTCTCTGTATCTGCCTCCCATGATTATTTTGTTCCCCCTTCTAAGTGGGATTGAAGCATCTTTACTTGGGCCTTCCTTCTTGTTAAGCTTCATACAGTCTGTGAGTTGGAGCATGGTTATCCTATAATACTTCATGGCTAATATCCACTTACCAGTGAGTACATACCATGCATGTCCTTTTGGGTCTGGGTTACCTCACTCAGGATGATATTTTCTAGTTCCATCCACTTGGCTGCAAAATTCATGATGTCTTTGTTTTTAATAGCTGAATAGTGTTTCATTGTGTAAGTGAAGCACATTTTCTGTAGCCATTCTTTAGCTGAAGGTTATCTGGGTTGCTTCCAGTTTCTGGCTATTATGAATAACATTATGAATATTATGATAAAGAACTTCTGGAAGAATCACCATCCCTGACCTCCAGATGTACTACAGAAAAATAGTGCTATAAACCGCATGGCATTGGTACAGAGACAAACAGACTGATCAATGGAATGGAATCAAAGACCCAAGAAATAAACCCACACACCTACAGACACTCAATCTTTGACAAAGAAGCCAAAATTATACAGTGGAAAAAAGAAAGCATCTTCAACAAATGGTGCTGTTCTAACTATTAGTCTTCTGCATGTAGAATGCAAATTGGTCTATACTCATCACCTTGCACAAAGCTCAAGTCCAAGTGGATCAAGGACCTCAACATAAAACCAGATACACTGAATCTAATAGAAGAAACATGGGAAATTGCCTTGAATGCATTGACACAGGAAAAATTTTCCTGAACAGAACTCCAGTGGTTCAGGCTCTAAGATAACAATTGATAAATGGGACCTCTTGAAACTGAAAAGCTTCTGTAAGGCAAAGAACATTGTCAATAGGACAAAACAGCAGCCTACGGATTGGGGAAAGATCTTCACCAACCCTACATCCTATAGAGAGCTAATAGAAGTGGAAACTTCTGGTTTCCTTAGAAAGTCAGTTATGTCAAGTGATGTTTTTCTAGGGCACATAGGTGAAAGGATATTTTGCTATAGCAAACATGTGAAAGGATGCATGATATTCAGAAGGAATATAGGTATGACTCCATGGGCAGTAGGAGCTCAAGCATTGCTTTGCTCTGCTCCACCTCAATATTCTTAGATGACTGTATGCATGTATTGGATCACCTTACACTATGTTGCTGAGGTTCACTTGTGGTGACTTCATAGAAAGAAACTCATCAATGAACTCGTAAGGTTCCTGCAATTTCATGCTGCCTGTTGACAAGCCTTGTGTTGTTTTCTTTTAGATTGAACTGCCCTTGCTGATTCGTGTGTGGTGTCTGCTGAGTGGACTGGTCTGCAGCTGCTGATTCATGTTTGGTGTTTGATAGTGGATTGGACTGAGAAAAATAAAGGTTGAAATTGCCCCAAAGAACTATTTCTAAAACAGGTTTACTCCCCCCATATCCTGATAACCTTTCTTTTCCACTCTATCTTGGCAGGTGGGCTAGAGGGGAGGTTGAACCCTTATTAAAGTAGGCTGTGAAAAATATATGCCTACAGCTAATATCCACAATATATAAAGAACTCAAGAAGTTATATTCCAAAAAACCAAATATCCCTATTTTCAAAATGGGATACAGGAGGTGGAGAGATGGCCCAACTGTTAAGAGCACTGACTGCTCTTCCAGAGGTCCTGAGTTCAATTCCCAGCAATCACATGGTGGCTCACAACCATCTGTAATGGGATCTAATAACCTCTTCTGGTGTGTGTCAAAGACAGCAATACTGTACTTACATACATAAAGTAAATCTTTAAAAGAAAAGAGGGGGGAGGGTGTTACAGAGCTAAACAGAATTCTCAATAGAAGAATCTTGAATGCCAAGAAGCGCTTAAAGAAATGTTCAACATCCTTAGTCATCAGGGAAATGCAAATCAAAACGACCCTGAGATCCACCTCACATCAGTCAGAATGGCTAAGATCAAAAACTCAGGTGACAGCAGATGCTGGCGAGGATGTGGAGAAAGAGGAACACTCCTCCATTGCTGGTGGGATTGAAAACTGGTACAACCACTCTGGAAATCAATCTGGCGGTTCCTCAGAAACCTGGGAATGGTTCTACCTGAAGACTCAGCTGTACCACTCCTGGGCATATACCCAAACGGTGTTCCACAATGTTACAAGATTCTTTAATTTATTAAAGAACATAATCAGCTTATGTGTATGGTGGCTTGTCTTCATTAATGTTACATACCACGTGCATGCCTAGTGCTCCAGAGGCCAGAAGAGGGCACTGGATCCCCATGGGACTGGCATTACAGATAGTTCCACCAGGTGGGTGCAGGTCCTGGGGTCTCTGGGAGAGCAGACAGAGTGCTACAGAGCCTTGTTTCTAGCCCACACCCCAGATTTTTACAAAGCAAAACTAGGCTGCAAAGTTTGGAATATTTAAATCTAGTTTAGTGGCATGTCTGACAGTGAGCAACGTTGACTCTTAGTGATTCTCCCCCAACACACATACACCTTAACTTAACCCAGGAATAAAGTACAGTTGTCAAACAGGTGAAAGAACCTAGGCCTCAAAGGTTTTGGCAAGGTTTTTAAAGTTGCACTTGCTTAGTTATATGTATACACGTGGGTGGTGCACACATCATGGTGCACACGTGGAGGTCAAAGGACAAGATGCTGGAAATGGTACTCGCTTTCCACCATGTGGGTCTCAGGAATTGAAGGCTTGGCAGCACGCACCTTTAAACTGAGCCATCTCACAGAAGGGTCAACTAGTGTGGCATTGTCTTATACATACAAAACAGACCCCAGAGACCTACTGAATTCTGTCTAACACCACTTCAGAAGATGCTGTGCGTACAGTACTAGTTGGAGTTGGAGGTATTATGTGTAAAATATACCTCACAATATAAATTCTGTTCTCTACAAGACCCTATGTGCACATGTAATGGATGCTTCATACTATAGTTAAACAGACTACACACATGAATACTAACAAAATGTAGCAGGCTTTGAGTTTGACCATTCAGGAGCAAGTAGAGGACTTGCCCAATGCAAGCAGCCATGCCCAGGCTGCCACCTGGGCTAGGTGAGACCATCCATATCAAATACAAACAGTATGAAACAGCCATATGTGAGGTATTTCTAATATATTTAGCCTTCAGCCTCCTGCCTCCCACATGATTATTATGTCTAAATGTTCCAAACAGCTCGCAAACCAGCTCCTCTTCAAGAAGGCTTTAATTTTTGGAATCCTTGCAAATATCTGGGATTAAGAATAGGTCACCACATCTTGGTTCCAGTGCACTGCTGGGGAGAGGGCAGACTGGAGAAGAGTCACAGCTTCTGGGAAGGAACCCGTGTCTGGTTCCGGTCATCCGGTGCCTTTCCCCGCCCAAGGAGGGGTGTTCGACCAGGACCAGTCCCCAGGTCTGACTCGGCATCCGCCTTTCCCTGCCCGCCCGATGAGAGGTGGAGAGGTGTTCCCTGGGGAGTCCCCAGGCCTGATCCGGC
>NC_034597.1:22769160-22770782 GCF_900095145.1 Mus pahari | reverse complement strand
AAAAAAAAAAAAGAAAGAAAAAGAATAGGTCACCACAAGGTGGCGATAGATGCTCAATGTTCAAATTGACCTTTTATTATTTATTTATTTATTTATTTATTTTTGAGCCTATGGCTAACTCGATGCTGGTCTTGAACTCAGAGATCCTCCTGCCTCTGGGCTAGGATTAGAGCTGTGTGCCACCACGCCAGAGCTTCTACTGCCTTCTTATAGTACACAGGGAACATTTTTTTCAATGTCAGCTGGCGAGAGCAATTTGTGCTTCACTGGACAAAAACAAAATGCAAACACTTTTACCAATCGTTCAGTCCACTTCTGTCTCCTGAGGTCAGTTTGCTTTCAACTAAAGGTTCACCTTTCTAGGAAATCTCTTTGATGTCTGCAAGGCCTCAAGGCACACTATAGAACAAGGTATCTGAGGGACCTAATGAACAATCTGAAACTTTTCCATGTGGATAAATAAAATAAACTCCATAGACCTCTTTTCTTCCTGAATGGCTCTGTGACATACTGTACTTGAGATTAAGGTAAAGCAAGGTCAGGGCCGTATCTCAGATATAGGTCTGCCTCACACGTTATTCATAGTGCTCTTTTGTGTGTTGGGGTGGGGTGTAAAGGGTACGCAGGCTGGAGTCAGAACCACTTCCAAGAGTTGGTTCTCTCCACCATGTGAATCTCGGGATGGAACTGAGACCCTCAGACTTGGTGATAGATGCCTTGATGAGCTGAGCCCTCTCCTGGCCCCAGTAACCTTCAGTAGCAGCTGCTTTCCTAGTCCACAGTTGCCACAGAAGGAAGGGATGGGAAAGGGGGAAAGCAGAGGGTACGCTGATAACCATGTTTTCTGTTAGGAAGAAAATATTTCCTATAAACTTATATATATTCTCTTTCTAAGACTAAACCTTTTATTAGGAATGAAGTTAGGCTGGGTAGTGGTGGCACACGCCTTTAATTCCAGCAGTCGGGAGGCAGAGGCAGGCCTGGTCTGCAGAGTGAGTTCCAAGGCAGCCAGGGCTTACACAGAGAAACCCTGTCTCGAAAACAAAACCAAATAAAGTTGGACAGTTCTTCAGTTTTCCTTTCCATCTACTCTTTTAAAATGTGTTTCCGTGTTCAGTGGGTGCCATGAGGGTACAGGGCCCGGTGCAGTCACTGTAGCTGGATCAGAAGGCTGGGAGAGATGGCAGTGTGGGTACCAGCTGGGGGGTAGGGAATAGCATCATCTCTGGCTTCATGGAGTAGTATAGCAGGGGCTCAAACACAAGCAGTGTGTTGACAGGACTATTCTGCCTAATTTTATGTAAACTTGACACAAGCGAAAGTCACCTGAGGGGAGGGAACTTCAATTAAGAAAACACCTCCAAGTCCAGTGTGGTAGTGCACACCTTTAATCCCAGCACTTGAGAGGCAGAGGCAGGTGGGTCTCTTGTGAGACCAGCCTGGTCTACAGAGTGAGTTATAAGGACAGATAGAGCCAAGCTACATAGTGAGACCCTGTCTCAAAACAAACAAACAAAACAAAAAGAAAGAGAGGAAGGAAGGAAGGAAGGAAGGAAGGAAGGAAGGAAGGAAGGAAGGAAGGAAGGGGGAAAGGGAAGGGAAAGAAAAAAGGGAAGGGAAGG
>NC_034597.1:22752313-22768954 GCF_900095145.1 Mus pahari | reverse complement strand
GGAAGGAAGGGGGAGGGGAGAAGGGGGAAGGGGGAAGGAAGGGGGAGGGGAGAAGGGGGAAGGAAGGGGGAAAGGAAAGGAAAGGAAAGGAAAGGAAAGGAAAAAGGAAAGGAAAGGAAAGGAAAGGAAAGGAAAGGAAAGGAAAGGAAAGGAAAGGAAAGGAGAAAAAGGAAAAAAGGAAAAGGGAAAAAGGGAAAAGGAAAAAAATCTCCAAACGATCAGGGAATAGGCGGGCAAGCCTGTAGGACATTTTCTCAATTAGTGATGATGGGGAAGGGCCCTGACCATTGTGGGTGGTGCCATCCCTGGGCTAGTGGTCCTGTGCCCTATAAGAAAGCAGGCTGAGCACACCAGTATGAGCAAGCCAGTATGCAGCACCCCTCACGGCCTCTGCATCAGCTCCTGCCTCCAGGTTCCTGCCCTGTTTGAGTTCTTGTCCTGGCTTCCTTCAGTGATGAACCGTTGGGACAGATGAACATGGAAATATAGGTCAAATAAATCCTTTCCTTGTTTTCGGCCATGGTCTCATCTCAGCATTAGTAATGCTGACCTCGACACAGGACAGGGTCTCCCTATGTAGCTGTCTGCCTGGAATTTGCTGTGTAGACAAAGCCGGCCTTAAACTCCCCATGCTCCTCCTGACTGCCTTCCAAGAGCTGGGGATGACAGCACCATGTTGACTTGAGCAGCTCTTCCATTGATTGGTTCTCTTGTGCACTGGCTTCTCTTCTTATGGAACCCCGTTATGTCAGTGCTTGCTTGTTTAATTATGACCCTCAGGCTCAAACGCTGGCTTCATCCTTTTAATTTTCCTGTCTCCTCTCCTCTTATATGGCTAGGTTACTTCCAAAGACCTGTCTTCAAGCCCAGAAACTCCTCCTCCTTGTTTTGTTTGAGCAGGGTTCTGCTGCATAGACTTAGAAGGTGTTAGAGTCACTGTGTAGCCCAGGCTGGTGTGGAAATTACAGTGACCCTATGCACAGCTGTCTGTGTTTTTCTTTATTATTTTCATCGGGTTATTTTCTTTGCACATGGTACTGTGTTATATAGGTCATTTTCACACAAGTATATACACGATTTATGTATCTGTGCAAAACTCTCAAATCTCTATCAGAGGAGACTAGCTTAATTTACTTTCTTGCAAAGAGCACAACTTCATTTTTCTTTATAGCTAAGATTGATGTGTGTACACACCACATTTTCTGTATCTGTTCCTTTATTAATGGCACTGAGGTTGGGTCCATAACTTTCACCTGTGCACAGTGCTGCAGTACACACAGTGATGAGCTTGTCTGTGATGCGTCATTGACTTCAGTCCTTTGTCTAAATACACAGAAGTGCTAGGACTGGGTGTAGTGGCAATTTTGGAATTTTGGTTTCTTTAAAAGACATAAAATAATTATAATATGTTTTCATTTTAATCCCAGGTGTAGGATATGGGGCTGCATCAGACTGTCCACACAGCTGACTATGATTTGCCTCGTGCTCTAGCAGGGCTGTGATTTCCCCCACCCCCACCCCTGCAGACAGTTTCTGCAATTGCAGGATGTTTGGAATTCTGGGGACTTTTCAGAGACTATGAGGGTGCTAGGGCCCCAAAAGGCATGGTGGGTTGTTGGTGAGTTGTTGGTTGTGGTTGGTCGTGGTTTAAGTAGTCATGCACAAAGAAGAAACCACAAGAAGAAATGAGATATCCTGACTGTGAAGATCAAATTTGCCCCAAGGAACTTGATGCCCCTAACAAGCAGGAAGTAGTCTAATGATAATGCCACCCCTTTCCTACGCCTGTCTTTGTTCAGGGATCTCTTTCCTTTCCTCTCCTTTTTTCTCTCCATTGTTAGTATATTAAAAGGATGGAAGAAAGGGGATGGCAAAGTGGTGGGCTGCGTGTCTGCCTCGGAGTTGGGGTGCCTGGAGCACCACTGGAGCACCACCAACGAGCGCGAGTGAGGCAGAACATAGTCCGTAATGGGGGTCCTCAGTCCGTGTTTTCTCTCGTAGAAAACAGTGGGATCCGGGACAATTGTGGTGTTTCCCAGTCTCCTGGAGTACTTCTGAGATTTTGGAATGGGGGTGGTGAGGACCCCCTCAGCCCATGCTTCCCCTCAGGGCATCCTTTCGAAGGGGAAGGCTGAGCCTGGGCTGAGGAGGAATCCTGTTTGGTTCCCAGCGAGTCAGAAGGGGCTGAGAGAGAGAAGGCCTTCCCTGGGAGATTTAGGCAGGGCTCTTTAAAAAGGCCTCCCCCTGCAGCGATCCTTGGATGTAAGGGATGGCCCTTGCTTGTCCAAACAGTTTTATTTGATGGTGAATGTGAAAGCATACAGTTTACACAGGGTGAACCAGGGATTAAATACATTTTTTCAGAAGGAATGCCCAAGAAGGGAAGCTTATTGGCTAAATACTGAGAGCCTATCTAGATAGCCCGTTAGCATGGAGAACTCCAGGTTTTTATGCTAAGTGAGTTTTCTCAGGCGAGGGTGGGGGCTTAGGATCTTCCGGATAGGGTCAGGGAAGACTGAAAACCTGCTAACAAGGGAGTCTCCCATTTTGCACTGAGCTATGGTGGACTTTGACCTTAGTTAGCAGTTTTCCTACAGCAAACAGAAGAATTCCCAAAGTAGCTAACGCCAACTACAGCTGAATCATATGGAAAATCTGTTTTTAGCCTCTTGAGGAACCTTTATAGACTTCCGCAGACTAACATTTTACATTCCCAGTAACAGTATGTAAGGTTCCCTTTTGTCTGTGTCTATACCAACCCTGGCTGCTTGTTTTTGTTGGTGATGGCCACTCTTGAACTCCAGATCACCCTGCCCCTACCTTCCCAGTGCTGTGATCATAGGAATGCACTGCCACAGCTGGTTTATATAGTGCTAGGGATTGAACCAGGGTCATGCACACTAGGCAGATGCTCTGCCGACTAAGCTTCATCTCCAACCCTACCCCACCCCCCCCACCCCCCACCCCCCACCCCCGCAATGTCGGTGTTCGCTACCACTAAGAATCCTGCTTGGTTGTGGCTTTTGACTCTGAATCTGGATGGAACCGTGAGATTCTCTATTTTTTTTTTTTAAAAAAGACTTATTTATTTATTATATGTAAGTACACTGTAGTTGTCTTCAGACACTCCAGAATCAGTTCTCCTTATGGATGGTTATGAGCCACCATGTGGTTGCTGGGATTTGAACTCCGGACCTTCAGAAGAGCAGTTGGGTGCTCTTACCCACTGAGCCACCTCTCCAGCCTGAGATTCTCTATTTTTATCCAAGACTCTCCTACTCCCTCCTCTTCATTCTCTTTGTCTACCTCTTCCTCCAAATGTGGTCTTTCACGGCCAAAGCTGGCCTCAACTCACTACAGAGCCAAAGACGGCCGCCGGCCTTGCCTCTCTGATGCCCCTACCTTTGCCAGAGAGCTGGGATTATAGACCTGAGTCATCACATCCAATTTATGTGGAGCTTTGGGATCAAACCCAGGGCTTTGAGCATGCTCTGTAAGCACACTACCAACCGAGCCACATCCGCAGCGGATTGCAGTCCTTCTGAACTATGGACCACACCTGGAGTAAACGAAGTCCCCCTTCTGCCTTAGTCCAGTACAGGCCCTTTGGAGGCTAAACAGATCCCAAACCAATCTTCTATTGGCTAGCATGACCCCTTTCAGGCTGGGCTCCAGAGTCACCTCCTCTAGGAAGCCCTGGTCCACCGTGCCTGGGTCTAACAGTGTGTCTTATCAGTCTGGCTGGGGACCTCTCTCTTCATAGCCGGTGCCCAACTGTGACCACACCTCTGCCACACTGCACTCCAGCAGTGCCTAAAGTGCCCATCTCCTTGGCACTGGCATAGCACCTGGCAACTTCAGCAGAAGACAGTAGTTTATTATGGTCAGAGGTGAGAGGTCTTGTGGCCCAGGACAGTGGTTCTCAACTTTCTTAACGCTGTTACCCTTTAATATAGTCCCTCATGGTGAGGTGACTCCCAACCATAAAATTATTCCATTGCTACTTCATAACTATGATTCTGCTACTATTATGAATTATAATGTAAATATCTGACACACAGGATGCTACCCCCCCATGGGGTCATGACCCACAGATTGAGAAAGGCTGGCCTAGGAGCCTGGTTTCAAGTTAGCTTTAATGACAAACTCTACCATGGAAGAAATGACATGAACGACATGAACCCTCACAGTTACAGAACAAAGCAAAGGCAGAGCATCAATCATTGTGTTTGCCAGATCCATCTGTGGGATCAAGGTTAGGTGAGCTATGGACATGCAGGACCGTTTCTGCTCTGTTAAGTGTCGTCCCCACCCCCACCCCCATCACCCCCCACTCCACCCCACTCCCTGTCCTGGGGCTGAACCCATAAATGTTACTTTATAGCATTCTTAGCTTCAGGCTTCAAGGTTGCAGTAAGGTCTTCCTTTGTCAAGCTTTGTGATCCCAAGATCTTACCTACTGGTCACAAGGACGTCAGGTAAGATCCAGAGGTTGATGATACATGAGTGTTGGAAGGGCAGAGCAGAGCCCAAGGGATCTTCAGCTCTGGATCTGCAACCTCACAGCTCCCCACGACAGGGCGATCTAGTGAGTTAAGGTTCTGGGTGGGTGTAGCCTTTTCAGAGAACTTGACTTGTAAGAACTCAGTAAAGGGGCTGGAGAGATGCCTTTGTGGTTAAGAGCACTGGCTGCTTTTCTAGAGGACCCAGGTTCAATTCCCAGCACACGCATGGTAGCTCACAATCATCCATAACTTCAGTCCTAGGGAATCTGGAATAACATAAAAATGTAAAGAATTCAGTAAATATCTGTGGCATAAGTGACCAGAAGGACAAACTGGAAGTGGGAACTTGGCAGTGACACAGCACACTCCTGACCAGGACGCCCAGGCCAGGCCTCTGCTTATCCTCAGGGCTACAGTGATCCACTTGGCTCTGGTCCTGTATCTGCTCTGTATCCTCCTAAAGTTCATACAGTGCAGTCCTGACCCCATGGTGACTGTGTCTGGGAGGTAATTGGGAAGTGGAGACAGGTCCACCCAGTAAGTAGTTCAAGGTCATCCTCAGATACACAGTGAGTTAGAGAGCGGCTTGAGCTGTACAAGACCTTTTCCCAGAGAACCAGTGGAAAGATGGCTGTGGAGCCAGCCGCAGCTGTAGTCACTCAGTGGAAGTGGACAGGAGAAGAAATTCCGACTAAGTGAAGCCAGAAGTCTGGAGACCTAATCCAATAAGACCGGCGCCTTTAGGAGAAGAGGCACTGGAATACACGCACACAGACGGCGTAGGGACTCAGTAAGACTCAGTAAGAAGCGACCTGGGCACAGCAAGGAGCCTCTGGGGAAAGCACAACTGCCACCCAGCCTGTGGTGTGTGGTAACGGCAGCCCTGGTGACTAGCCCGGGAACAGACCAGGAGCCAGCTCTCCTTTAGAAGTCAGCTCAGCTCCTGTTCTCCACTTCCTCAAGGCCGGGGTAGAGCACCTCCTCTGGGGTAGGGAGTTTTGTTGGGAAATTAGAAAAAGGGGGCCCTCCTAAGACTCAAGTGGTAATTCTTTTTTTTTTAAAACAATGAATTCATGAAATTATTTTTTTAAAGATTTATTTATTTATTTTATGTATATGAGTACACTGTAGCTGTACAGATGGTTGTGAGCCATCATGTGGTTGCTGAGAATTGAATTCAGGACCTCTGCTCGCTTCGGCCCCGCTCACTCTGGCCCTTATATGTAAGTAAGTACACATTATTATCCGTTAAGTATACTGTAGCTGTCCTCAGACACACCAGAAGAGGGAGTCAGATCTCATTACAGATGGTTGTGAGCCACCATGTGGTTGCTGGAATTTGAACTTAGGACCTTCGGAAGAGCAGTCAGTGCTCTTAGCTGCTGAGCCATCTCTCCAGCCCTCAAGAGATAATTCTTAAAGGGACATTCTGAATTCCAAAACTTGGTTCTTGGGTAACGTTTTCTTTGTCCACTTCCACTGAATGACTACAGCTGTAGCTCCTCAGCCATGGATCCACTGGTTCTTTGAAAAAAAAAAAAAAAAGGTCTTGTGCAACCCAATCTAGTCTCTTACTCACTGCATATCTGAGGATGACCTTGAACTACTGATCATCCTGTCCCTACTTCCCAAGCCCTGGGATTATAGGCATGACTAGTGCCAGGTTTGGTTGGTCTCTCTCTCTCTCTCTCTCTCTCTCTCTCTCTCTCCTTTATTTTTGTTTTCAGAGTCTTATTTATTTTTTAATTGTGCATGTATGTATTCATGTCTCTGTATGGGTATGTGTATGCGAACACAGTTACCTTCAAAGGCCAGAGGCATCAGGTCTCCCAGAGCTGAAGTGACGAGCAGTTGTTAGGCATCTGACTGGGTGCTGTGCTGGGGCGCCACTCCTACACAAGGGTGGGAACGGCTCTAAGTAAATGATTCCTCACTGCAGCCCTCAGGTTCCTTAATAAAAGCATTTCTCCTAGGGTCACAGAAAAGTCATGTGACTGCCACGACAGGTGACATGCCTGTCATTCACGTAGAAGACAGAGGGTAGCTGGAGACTCTTTGGGCCTCAGTCTCTCCATAGATGTAACAATGTCAGCTGAGCATAATGGCACAGACCTGTAACCCCAGCACTAATGAAACTAAGGTGGAGGATGGTCACATCTGAGGCTGCACAGTGAGTTCCAGGACAGTGGCACGGGCTTCGTAGCAAAACCCTATCTTTAAAAAGAGCCGAACAATCAAAGCCTGGAGACGTGGCTCAGCAGTCAGTAGTTCTGAGGCTCTTGCCAAGGACCCGGGCTCTGCTCCCAGCTCCCACGTCGGGCAGCTTACAACTACCTGTAATTCTAGTGCCAGAAGATCCTGTGACCTTTTCTGGCCTCGGCATGCAGATGGTGCACACAAACTCACGAGGACACACACGTACACATATAAATGTTTAAAACTGAGCTGAGCACTCCAGTCATACCAGGATTCGGGAGGATCACCACAAACTCTGGGCCAACCTGGATAATAACGAGTTCAGGCCATCCTGGGTCACAGAGAGGCCTTGTCTCAACCTTCCCCCCAACAAGGTCCAACAGATGGACAACAATGCATTTGTCACAGTCCTTCTCTGCAGCTTGTGAGGTTACCTTCCACCAACTTTTATTTTTTATTGCTAGGATTCAAAGCCAGGGCCTTATGCATGCTATGTGAATAGTCTACCCCTGAGCTACATCCACAGTCCAATTTATTTATCTTTTTCCTTATTTATTCTGGGTGTTTTGAGACAGCGTCTTACTAAGTTATATAGGCTGAACTTAACTCTGTAGCCTAGGCAAGCTTTAAGATCCTTTTTCCTGGGCTGGTGAGATGGCTCAGTGGGTAAGAGCACCCGACTGCTCTTCCGAAGTGTACGGAGTTCAAATCCCAGCAACCACATGGTGGCTCATAACCATCCGTAATAAGATCTGACGCCCTCTTCTGGAGTGTCTGGAGACAGCTACAGTGTACTTACATATAATAAATAAATAAATCTTTAAAAAAAAAAAAAAAAAAAAAGATCCTTTTTCCTCTTGCCCGCAACAGAGTCCTACACTACCAGGACTAGCTAGTTCACACTGAAAGCTGAGTCAGTAGTAAGATTGGGTATTGAGAACATACACCCCAGGGTAAGATGGCTTCCTGGGCTCCACATACTCTTTAAATGGCTGAATTCCATATAATCTTTAAAACTCAGAAAATTATGACATTATTTGTATTCCTGCTACACAAGTGTGAGCCCTGGCTGGCAGTTCTGGCATCTCTAGGAGCTTGTTGGGAAAGCAGTCTCAAGGCCCAGGCAGACTCGCAACATTAAACTCTCTGTATTATCAAGCCTTCTGGGCTGCACCAGTGATTCTTAACCATGGCTGTTTGCTGTCATGTGGCTAGAGAGATGGCTCAGTGGTTAAGAATACTGGCTGCTCTTCCAGAGGATTCAGGTTCAAATCCCGCACTCACATAGCAGCTAGTAGCCATCTGCAGCTCCAGTTCTGGTCTGATGCCCTCATACAGGTATGTATGCAGCCAAAACACCCATAACAATAAAAACAAATCTTACAAAATCAGAACATGGGTTTCAACTCCAAAGATTCTTACTGTTTATTAAGTGTGTAGTCCAGGATCTGTGATTTAAAATACTCCTGGAATAAGCCAGACTGCGCAATCTCAGCACTCAGGAGACAGACAGGAGGGTGGCTGCAAATTCAAGGCCAGCCTGGAGTCCATAGCGAGCTGCAGTCCAGCCAGTGCTAAATAGTGACATGGTGCTGTCCCAAAAACACTGCAAGATACCCGAGATGATGGAGAATGAGAGATGGAAAGTAAGCCATACTTGAGTAAGGAAGGCTTTAAGGACAAAGCACATGTCTGTAATGCCCACACTTGGGAAGCTGAGGCAGGAGGATTAAAAACCAAAGGTTATCTCTAGCTACCTGAGGAGGAGGAGGAGGAGGAGGAATCTGACAGTAGCCAGGGAAGGTGTCAAAGGCCTTGAGTCTGCCCTTGGGAGGCTGGCGCAGAAGGATCAGGAGTTTGAGGCCAGTCTCAGCAACACAGACACTTTGAGGCTAGTCTAGACTACACAGCAAGACTCCCATCAACATGGTTTTTTTGGGAAGAGTGGAGTAGATGCAAAGAATGTATTACTCTCAGTTAAAAAAGAAAAATCCACAGAGACTGTCAGCCCAGTGTGTAACCCCGAGTTCCATCCCTAGAATCCACATGTTCTTAAAACAACACACAGATTAATCTCATGGTTAAAGATATAATCTAGTAGTGATTAACAAGTAATACAGTAAGACCAAGCACAGTGTGTCCTGGTAATGCAAGGGGTAGTGTGTGTCTGTGTGTGTTCTCTGAGAAAGAAAAACAAGTAGGTTTGACATATGGCATTGGGCAACTTCTGTGGCGTAAACACTCCCATCAGGGCCAGTTTTAAACTCTCAGCATGACCTCAGCCAGTTTGACTGGGAAGTTAACAGTAGGGTCCCTCAAGCAGGTGGGAGCCAGCTGCAGATATTCCACTGGTCCAGTTTGTCCATAAAGACGCACAATGTTAAGTTGACTGCCTGGGGAGGCAGGGAGAGAAGGGGACCAAGGCCACCAGGTGTACATCACTACACCAACAATCTCCTAAGTTTGTGACCAGGTCAGGACCGGCCAGCGTGGTGGGGTCACTTTTCTGCTCACAGTCCTGACAGGACTAGATTCAGGTCAGGCATGCTGCAGACAAGTGACAAACAGGGGGTGTGACCTCTTGGTTTTTCCGAAGGAGAGAGCAGGGGAAATCACTGCCCGCCTCAGTTGGCAGATACTGACTCCAGACAGGCTTGCCCTGGGGGACTGGGAGAGCAAGGCAGGCTTCCACCCAAAGTGTGCAGCGACAGGTGGGTCTCCTGCATGCCGGCATGCTTAGCCTGCCTTCCTGGGTCCCACGGATCACACACACAGCCTTTCCTTACTCCCCGCCCCCTTTACTGAGTCAGGCCGCCTCCTGTGAGCCTCCCACATCTTTCCAGTGAGTTCCATTTTGTTTAACTACCCAACATCTAATGTCATGGCGGCCAAATCATACCTGAATCCCACCAGTCCTTATGCAAGGGAGTGTAACCCCTGGGCACAGGAGCCCCAACAAGTCAGGTTAATGATAGATGATGACCACAGTCATTCTCTGGACTTGGAATGGGATTCTGGGAGTGTGGACCCAGCCACTCCTTCCAGGTTTACCCAGTATCTTTCTTTTTTAGGGTACTGGGGATTGAACCCAGTTGGCCTTGCATGTGCGTTGTACCAATGTGGTACACCCCGGATCCATGCCTATCAACTCTTTGGGAGGTTTTCAAAATACACACAGAATTTCTGGGAACAAACTGTTGTGCAGGCCTCTGCCTGTTGCCTTGTGCTGTCAGGAAAAGAGTGTTTCCTTCCCATGGGCTCCGTCCTCCCTGCCCCACGGTTCTCCACCTTTGAGGAGCACTGTCTCCCCTCACAGGGCAAAGCACAGTGAGAAGGTGGTAGCACACTGTGTGAGCTTGTCCATCCTCCATGTACTCGCCTGTATCATTACTCAGCACCTAGTAGGACCATTTCTTTCTGGAGACAAGAGCAGTGACACACAGACACATGGAGACCAGTAGCCCCATCTTCCATCCGGAGAAGGACAATGAGCAAGACGGTCCTAAACAAATGGAGGAATGGGTTGGAGAAAGGGAGAAGTCGGGGAAGGGCATTCTGGGAAAATAACCCAGACAGAGGGAGAGCCAGCCATATGAGGAAGAGCAAGCTTGTCAGTCAGAGGGAAAGCAGAGACAAAGATCTCACAGAGAAGTGGGCATGAGGCCGGGAGGCTAGGTGCCCAGTGCGGCTGCAGGGAAGTAAGGTGGAGGCCAGAATGTCACATAGGGCTGGTGGGCACCGAGGAGTTTGTATGTTTATGATGGACAGTAAACAGGAAGTGGTCAGCAGGAAGGGTCATCAGTCAGGAAGTGGTCAGCAGGAAGGGCCATCAACTCTGACGGGATTTAGGAAGTCCACTGTGGCTATGGGAGGGAGAATGGACTATCATGGACCAAGCATGGAGGCAGGAGCCTAGCTGGCAGGTGGGAGGGAGGCTAGAGATGGTGGCCGCACAGAGCCATCTGCTATGCAAGGTTGTGCTCGATCCTCCAGTCAGAAGCTGTCACTGCAACCCAGAAACTGTTTATTCCCCCAAAAACAAACTCTATAGATTTACTCTGAAACTGTAGAAATTACAGGGTGGTTCCTCTTCACACCTTCCCTGCTAACCTCATGATCACCCCCGACAATTACCTTCTGTAATCTGTTCAACCCACCTGCTCTGACACCACGTTCAAGCCATCTGCCACCCCTTTGTATATTACCAACTCCAATATTATGAATTTTTAACCACCGATTTTTTTTTTTGAGACAAGATCTGTCTGTAGTTTAAGCTGTCTTTGGTGCTATGTAGACCAAACTGATCTGGAACGTATCATCCTGCCTCCACCAGCATGCTGGGATTACTGGTATGTTCCACCACAGCCAGCCCTCCCAACCTGATTTTATATATTACCAGATATAAGGCATAAGATAGACTTCTGGAACTAATTTCACATGTAAGTTATTTGATGATTTTATATATAAACACCCTGCATTCTTTACTATTCCAGGAATATATTCACTTACCTGTTTATCTGTCTGTCCATCCTCCATCCATCCCTCCATCCACCCCTCCATCCCTATGATCTGGTCCATTCTTTGATGGGTAGGAGCTGGAGAGCCTGAGGCAAATGGTAGAGACTTTACCCTTCCCTGGGAGGCCCCCTGCCAGTTTCATCATGGCTGGCTCTTTATTAGGGCCACCTCGACACTTCTCACAGCTTCCTAGGAGGCTGATGTGATCACTCCTGTTTTTAATGGATGAGTGTATTGAGAAAGGAACGGTTTCCCTTTGGGTATGATACACAGCGGCACACAGCAGAGCTAGGACTCAAGTCCACCCTGCTCAGCTCAGAATTCCATGCTCAGGCCTAGGGAGGCAGCTTGGTGGTGGAGCACTTGCCTAGCATGTCCGGGGCCTTGGATTCAGTTTCCCCAAATGCAGTGAATTTCATTCATTCATTCATTCATTAAAATAAAATTTAAATAAACATTTTAAAACTGGTATAGTGGTACAGATCTGTGATTTCAGCATTTGTGAGGTGGAGGCAGGAAGATCAAGATTGTTCATGGCCAGGCTCAGCAGTTACAAGCACTTGGTTGTCCTTCCAGAGGACCCAGGTGCAGTTCCCAGCATCCTCACTCAGCATTACAGCCATCTGGAGCTCCAGTCCCAGAGGATCTGACGCCCCCTCTATGGGCATTGTACACATGTGGTTTACATACATGCTGGCAAAACACCCAAACACACGCACGCACACACACACACACACACACACACACACACACACAAAACAAAACAAAACAAAACACAAACAACATAACTTTCCAGGGATAGTGGTGTCGACCTCTGCAGAACAGAGGTGAATAGGTTCTGTGGGTCTCAGTCTGCCAGAAGTCTTACAGTTCTTAGAAGAGAAACAACGTTTGGGTGGCCTTCAGGGCAGATAGCTGAGGTTCTGCTACTGTGGCAGTGCCAGGTGCCAGTGCCAGCAACATCAAGGGGTGGCAGCAACATCTAAGGGTGGCAGCGTTGTGAGTTTGGCCTGCCAGGCAGGTCTAAGGTCCAGCTTCGGGAGGGAGAACTCTTCCCCAAGTGTTACAGTTCAGTAGAACGGCCACTCTCAGACAATTCTTGGTAAAATAATTTGTGCACTTTATTCCACGTGGACAGGGACTTCATACCCATTGAAGGGTAGGGTGGGATTTGGGGGCAGGTGCTTCCTACTGGCTCAGTTTGAGATGCCAGCGATGCTCTATTTGCATGGGGGAAGGACACCAAGGGTTTTCCCTATGTGACTGATCCTCAGTCCTATCAGTGGGGTAGCGTGGTTACCTGTTCTAGAGGAGGTAGCGGTAGGCAGGGGAGGGCTCTACTCCTCAATCCTGAGATTCACAGGGTCTGAGCTCACTCAACCTTACCAGTTCTGTCTAGTGGTGAGGCGCACCTGCCCCACATAGTGCTGTAAGCCTTTAAGTCCAGCACTGTGGAGGCAGAGGCAGGAGGAGCTCTATGAGTTAAAGCCCAATTTGGTCTAAATAAAGAGTTCTAGGACAGCCAGAGCTATGTAGAGAGACCCTCTTAAACAGAAAATAACTTGATGACCAGCCTCAGCTATATACCTGTAGTTCAAGGCCAGAGCAACGTGAGACACTGTATTACAAATCAAAACCAGGGCTGGTGGGAGGAGAAAACGGACTCGCAGAGTGTGAAGAAGTGGATCAAATGAGACACAATAGTCAAACTAAACCAAAGAGAATGCACAGGCCAGGCCCCTCTCAGTCAAATAAGACAAAAAGGCATGTCCTGGAGTGACCCAAAAGTCACAAACCCTCTCCAGCTGCGAGGACCTGCACAACAGCCGGGAGTCATGAAAGCAGAGCCCTCGTGGGAAAACCCGGAAAGCTGCTTTATGTCACTGAGTGAGCCATCGAGAGAATTTAGAAGAACTACCAGAAAATAGATAGGTTTGCGTGTGATTGCTTATCTGACCCTGACTGGGAGGCAGAGTCCTGCCACAACTGTGTAGCTATCGCCCAGAAGGCTGGGAGAGGTGGCATGGGAACTTCTGGAGTGTTCTCACCACAGGGTCAGCGAGAGGAGCCACTAGGTCCCTGGATCTCAATCCAGGAGCCTGTACCTACAGAATTATTAGTGGGCAAGAGAGTGGGACAGGCCACACATGAAAGAGAACAGAATCTTTAGATATATCCATTTCAAAATTATGCAAAACTACCAGGCATAGTAATTGTGCTTTAAATCCTAGCACTTGGGGCTGAGGCAGGAGGATTATTTTGAGTTCAAAGCCAGCCTGGGGATACAATGTGAGGCCCTGCCTTAAAACCTATACTTGTATGCTCAGGAGGCCGGGGCAGCCCAAGACACCCAGCAGGGATACACAGATAGACTTGTCTCATAAAGAAAGTATGATGAGGAAGGGGAGGTGTCTGATGCCAGATATCACGGCACATACCTGTAATCCCAGCTACTTGGGAGACAGGGGCAAGAGGATCCCAAGTTTCAGGTCAGTCTGTGCAAATTAGCAAGATCCTGTCTCAGAAAATAAAGGGGCATGGGGCACTGTGGATGTGACTCGGTGGTAGGAATTTTGCCTAGTATGTGAGCTACATCCCTGGTACCAAACAAAGCAAAAGCCCTCAAAAGCCATGGTCGTAGCTGACCCTTGAACGGAGACCTGTGATCCCAGCTACTAAGGAGGCAGGAAGATGACAAGTTTAATGACTGGCTACATACATGGTGAGCTCAAGGCCATGAAACTCAAGGGAAACCCTACCCTAAAACAAAAAGTTTATAAAGAGGTACCCAACCCATGACGTTAATCCCAGCACTTGGGAGGCAGAGACAGGTGGATCTCTGTGAGTTCAAGGCCAGTCTGGTCTACAGAGCCAGTTCCAGGATAGCCAGGGCTACATAGAGAAACCTTGTCTTGAGAAAACAAGCAAGTGGGGCTGGAGAGATGGCTCAGTGGTTAAGAGCACCGACTTCTCTTCCAGAGGTCCTGAGTTCAATCCTCAGTGCCCACATGGTGGCTCGCAACCATCTCTAATGGGATCTGATGCCTTTTCCTGGTGTGTCTGAAGACAGCTACAGTGCACTCATATATATAAAATAAATAAAGCTTAAGAAAAGACAAGCAAGCGAACAAACCAAAAAACCAACCCACAAACAAATAATAACAAAAATGAGGGACTGATCCTTCTCTAGCATGCACGAGGCCTTGGTTTAATCCCAAAGCTAAAAATAATAACCAAAAATCTAGTAAGAAAAACCAACAACAGTAAAATACAACAATAAAATTCCTTTGATAACAAAAATCAATGTGGGGCTGAAGAGATGGCTCAGAGGTTAAGAGCACTGACCACTCTTCCAGAGGTCCTGAGTTCAAGTCCCAGCAACCACATGGTGGCTCACAACCATTTGTAATGAGATCAGACGCCCTCTTCTGGTGTGTCTGAAGACAGCAACAGTGTGCCCACATACATGAAATAAATAAATCTTTTTAAAAAATTAAATAAATCAGTGTATCAGTACATGAAATGTTAAGATGCACACATCTTCAACTTTAGTGGGCTCAAACTTGTCTACCAGGTTGGCAAAGCCCCAAGACCTCTGGTAGGATCTGCCAAGGCCTGTAGGACAGTTATCTTTAATGTGTCAGTTTATGTCCCCAGTCTCTAATCATCTGTAACTGACATTCATTGAACTCTGCCTTAAACTTGACATTCTACCAGATCCTACTTCAGATTAGTAAAATATCATTCACATAGCAGATCTAATGCATGCTTGCAGTAGCTATCACAGGCTGTGGAGGAGCCACTCATCCTAATCCAAGAGGGCTTCGCAAAGAAGGTCCGGCTGTGAGGGAAGGGATTGCACAGAGAAGCCGGATTGCACTAGGCGCGGCCATGGCTAGTTTGTGGTGCATGCTGGGAAGCCAGGCAATCGCTGAGACGGGAGCTTTCAAAGCATGGGAGGCACTGGTCAGAGGTTAGTGAGGCCAAGGTCATGTGAGCAGGGAGACGGTGGACTCCACACAGAGGGCCACGCTGGCTGGCCACTGAGAGGTTTAGAATTGGAGAGCAGCACGGCTAGCCCAGCACTTTGGAGAGTGACTGAAGGTGGGGGGTGACTTGTAACAAGTCTACATTTCTGGGCTACCAGAGCTGTCTGGCCTGACACCATCCAGTCATTTGGGCATCTCAGCTCATCTGTGTCCACTCCACTGACAGTGATTCTCTACATTTCCAGAGTCCCTTACAGAGTGTAATTACCTCATAGGGTGGATGTATATGTTGCTATATCCTAATTTTGGATAACGTTTCAAAAATGCATCTTAATAGAATTGATTTTCTTCATAATCTTGTGTTTGGCATGGTGGCACATGTCCAAGATCCCAGCGCTTAAGACAGCCAGGAGAATCAGGAGTTTGAAGCCAATCTGGACTTAAAAAAAAAAAAAAACAAAAAACAAAAAACAAGAGCTGGAGAGATGGCTCAGCGGTTAAAAGCACCAACTGCTCTTCCAGAGGTCCTGAGTCCAATTCCCAGCAACCATGTGGTGACTCACAACCATCTGTAATGGGATCTGATGTCCTCTTCTGGTGTCTGAAGACAGCAACAGTGGACTCACATACATACAATAAATAAATCTTTAAAAAACAAAAAACAAAAAAAACCCAAAAATCGATACGTGCATTATCTTAGAAAACACTGTGTACAGTACAGAAGTCTTTACCTGACATCACGGGGATTCCTGGCAGAGCCTTCAAACATGTGAAGATAGTCTATAAGCCACCTTCCCCTTTCTCTAGCCACGCTCACGTCCAGACTGACTGACATGACGTGCTCCTGGGTTCGCTGTGGTGTCCTGCACGTGGAAGCAGGCTGCACGCTGCCATCCTGGTTCACTTACTCCAGTTCTGTAACCTGAGTCAAACACCAACCTCTAACAAGTGTCCTGTAAAATAATGCTCTCCTCCTGTGATTGTTCCCAGAATTCAGTGAGTATCAGAAGTTTTAGCCTACTCCAGCTCCTTGAAATGTAATAAAAGAAATATCTAATTAAAAAATAAAACGGAGTGCCGGGCGTGGTGGCACACGCCTTTAATCCCAGCACTTGGGAGGCAGAGGCAGGCGGATTTCTGAGTTCACAGGCCAGCCTGGTCTACAAAGTGAGTTCCAGGACAGCCAGGGCTATACAGAGAAACCCTGTCTTGTAGACAAAGCACATGTACCCGTGCACAGTTAATTTAAAAAGTAAGAGTATAATTACAATTTTGGTAGATGTCTTTGTCAGACTTTCTCAAAAGTGAGCCCTGATACAAAGTATCAGGGGAGGATGTGCCTTTTTTTTTTTTTTTTTTTTTTTTTTTTTTTTATGGCTTTACTTGGACGTGATTGAGGAATGGCAGGAAAGAATGCCTTTATAGGTGTCCTA
>NC_034597.1:22747434-22752282 GCF_900095145.1 Mus pahari | reverse complement strand
GAAACCCTGTCTTGTAGACAAAGCACATGTACCCGTGCACAGTTAATTTAAAAAGTAAGAGTATAATTACAATTTTGGTAGATGTCTTTGTCAGAGATTCTCAATATTTAGCTCTTATACAAAGTTTCATGGGATTATCTGCCTTTGTTTTTTTTTTTTTTTTTTTGGCTTAACTTGGACTTGATTTAGTAATGGCAGGAAAGAATGCCTTTATAGGTGTCCTACTTCACACTCTGAGGAGAGTATTTGATGAATTATATAATATAGTCAATACTTTATGACAGAATAAGCTTCATGATAGTGATTGTAGCCTGTGATTGGAACACATTTAAGGTGTATTAAGCTAAGCTGCAAGGTTGGCAGGTTAGGGAATACTAAATACATTGTTCATTTATATTGTTAATTTGATTTTTTGTTTGTTTAAGTCAGGGTCTCTCAGAGTCTGTTGCTAACTGTGATTTTTTTAAAAAAAAGATTTATTTATTTAGTTCATGTATGTGGGTACACTGTTGCTGTCTTCAGACACACCAGAAGAGGGCATCGGATCCTCATTACTGATGATTGTGAGTCACCATGTGGATGCTGGGAGTTGAACTCAGGACCTTTGGAAGAGCAGTCAGTGCTCTTACCCACTGAGCCATCTCAACGAGCCCCGTGAATTCTTGATCTTCCTGCCTTCCTCTCCTGGGATTGCAGGACTGCACTACCACATGCCCAGCTGGGCTGATTAAGATATAAGCCCTTTCTAAACTAAACAGTGTTTGTATCCTGGAACAAACAAAAAAATTAAGGATTCAGGAGATGAGAAGAGCCCAAAGAGCACATGAGAGCTCACGTCACACACCGTGGGGGGGGGGGGGAGGGCCAGCTGGGGACTCTCAGAATGTACAGAACATAGCTGTACTTGTCTCGTGGCACTGAGGAGGCGGGAGGGGCCTCGCCCACCAGCTCACAGTCCTTAGTTATGTTACTTTCCAGTAGCACTGGTCACTGAGAACCCTCAGGGAGAAAGGCAGCGAGTAGAGAGAGCTGTGTCCCATGTCACGGGTGACTTTGGGTGGAGCATTTACAAGCCCTCCTTCACTAGGAAGGTGTGGGTTAATCCAATGTCCAGGCTATGCATGAACTGATTACAAAACAGATGAACGAGACATAAAACAGTTTAGTTTTTACTTTGATTTTAAAATGGCTGGCAGATGTTTGACCCTGGTCAGGGTCTCTCTGCTTCTCCTGCTTTCGACCCTCACTGGTCAAAGTCTGTGATTTTCCCGGGTGGTTACTTTAGCAGCTTCCGTGTGGTTTCATCTTTTAGGGTATAATCAGAAATCCCAGCCAGCCATCTTCTAGCCATGTGTTATTACTGAGACGCTTTTCAGAGCTTTGAGGGTGAACAGCGAGACGATTGTTGTTGCTTTGGTACCTGCTCGTTAGTGACAAAAACTCAGCTCCTGGGGAATTTCTCTCAGGTCAGTGTCATCTACTTACTCAAATTCATGCCATGACCTGTAACTCAGACTCTTAGATTGGTGCTCTTAGGTTCACCTAGATAGAGTTCCCTGTGAGGTAGAGACACGAGGGTGTGCATCTCGGTTAATAAACGAAAGTCCATCGAGGTGTTAAGGTTCATAAAAAGTGGTGTACTGGCTAGTTTTGTGTCAACTTGACACAGCTGGAGTTATCACAGAGAAAGGAGCTTCAGTTGGGGAAATGCCTCCATGAGATCCAGCTGTAAAGCATTTTCTCAATTAATGATCAAGTGGGAGGTCCCTTTGTGGGTGGTGCCATCTCTGAGCTGGTAGTCTTGGGTTCTATAAGAGAGCGGGCTGAGCAAGTCAGTAAAGAACATCCCTCCATGGTCTCTGCATCAGCTCCTGCTCCCTGACCTGCTTGAGTTCCAGTCCTGACTTCTTCAGTGATGAACAGCAATGTGGAAAGTGTAAGCTGAATAAACCCGTTCCCCCCCAACTGCTTCTTGATCATGATGTTTGTTCAGGAATAGAAACCCTGACTAAGACAAGTGGCTACAATCTCTCAGTTTCCAGGTGACGGGATGGATGCCAGTGAGGCAGCGTATCACCGTTATTTTAAAAAGTACTCCATGGTAAAGGAAAGTGAGTACAAAATATCAAATTGGATGCACACCGAAAACCACAGCATATAAACTATAGCACTTTGGAGACAAATGGGAGGGTCATGATGGGGAAAGGAATAGTCTATTTACCAGTACAGCCAATTTTCTTTTTCAGTAGAAGATAGATCATGTAGTGCACTCATAATCAAGTCCCATACCTTCCGGAATGCTTTCAGTTAGCCTTGGCAACTTCTCTAAGCTCATAGAAATCTACTGAGGAATTATCTAAAAATTTCCCCTAGTACTAGAATAAAAACATGGTGGAAAAGAATGAACCTCAAAATCTATGCTGAGTAAGAAAAGCCAGATACACAAGACCACATATGGTATGATGTCATTGCTATACAATTTCTAGAAAGGCAAACCAATGGATTCAGAGAGTAGATCAGTGATCCCGGGAGCTGGGGCCAAGTGTAAATGACACAATTAAGAAACCAGGTGCTGGCTGGGCACAGTGACACACACTTGGGAGGCAGAGAAGGCGAATCTGTGTGAGCTCAAGGCTAGCCTGGTCTACATAGTGAGTGTCAGGACAGCCAGGGCTACATAGTAAGCCCCTGTCTCAAAAACAAAAACAACAAAACCAAAAACAAACAAAAAAACCCAACCAACCCATAGAGGAATTTTAATGCAACAACATGGCTGCTCTGGCAAGAGATCACTTCAAAGACCTAGGGCCATCAAAGACAGGCCACACGCCTGGAATACAGACACAGCCTTAGCAAACACCTTTAACCCAAAACAATGATGCCTAATTGAGGGGCAGACAAAGTGACACATCAAAGAAAGATTTGACAGAATGAGTCAAAGATAGGGTACACTTAGCCCTCTGGAGAAAAGCTATTCAAGAGCAGTGGAGGGAGAGAGGGAGGGAGAGCAGGAGCAAGGGATGGCCTAGAATCCACTGTCACCATGTCACCATGCCCTCCCTCCTATCCTTGCTTTTTAAAAAATGAGTTCCACATAGTCCTGTGGAACTTAGTTTTGTCTTTCCCTTTCATTTTCTCTCTCTCATTTCTCTCTCTCTCTCTCTCTCTCTCTCTCTCTCTCTCTCTCTCTCTCTCTCTCTCTCTGTCTCTCTCTCAAGTTTATTTTGCATCTGTGCATGCACACATGCTTGGGACTGTATGTGTGCTCCTACACAGAAGTGTTTGTTGGGTGTCATCCTTCATTGCTGTCCACGTTATCTCCATGAGCCCAGAATGCATCCCAGCTGAATAAGTTGGCTGGCCAGCACGCTCTGAGGATCTGCCGGCACTGTCACCACCACAGCGTGCAGATTTAGATCGCCATGCTTACATAGCAAGCCCTTTACCCAGTAAGCCATCTTTCCAGCCCCATAGAATATTTTTAATGTTCAGTACTCAGATGAGCTTTATTTTGATGTCATAACAAATTATGATGGTCCCCTCAGAATGCAGGTGTTGGAAATGAACACTGTGAAAGGCCAGGCCATTTGGAAGCTAGGGATAGGAGATGAGGATTTGAACAAATCCTAAAGGTTCTGTCTTTTCACGAGGAAACTACATCCCATCCTTGGGAAAGCACAGGAGAGATGATCTACTGCCATGGGCCCATGTGATTACTATAGCTATTGAGTCAAAGCTCCTAGGAGTAGTTGGCAGAACGACAGTGCCATGGATCAAGAGTACCAGTTGGGGGAGACCGTGGGGTCTGGGGTGGGTTCGCTTTGATTGGGAGTTTTAGGCACTGCAATCATCTGAACTATGGTCAAGAGTCTTCTACAGCTTTGCCAGTGAGTTCCAATCTGCTGATCCCTGCAGAGAAGCTGATTTAGACCCCATGCTTGCACAGCTAACATTTACCCACTAAGCCATCTGACCAGTCCACAAAGGAGTCGCATCCAACTTTGTCTATGGTACCTGCTGGTGCCCATAGGGCCTGGTGGAATTAAAACTGCTCTTAGGAATTTGGGGGGGGGCACAAGCTGTGTTTTATTATCATTAATCAGATAAATAATTCTTATATGATTCCAGGGCAAATAGGTGGGACTTGTCAGGCTGTTTAGGGAGAGGTCTCCTTTGGAGAGCAGCAGGATGGGGCAGAGCACCTGGCTTCACAGTGCAGCCTGTGGCCTTCATCCATCTTGCCAGTAACTCTTCTGCCTCATCCTGAGTGGGCCCCGGAGATGATAGGATGTGTGTCTGGCGGTGGGGTGAATCTTTCAGCCTAGGCGCTTAGGGAATTCTTCTCTCGTTACTCTGCTCAATGGCCTCTGTTTGGCAGGGCTTCTCATGTGTTTGACTTTCTTCCTTTTGGCTTTTTTGAGCCTGGACATTTCCCACATCTAGCTTGTCTAATGTTTTCTTACAATTGCCTGGCAGTGTCAACTCCTGGTGCTCCCAGAAACTAGAGATTTTTTTTTTGAAGGCAGCACAAATACTCTGTATGACAGAATGTGGGGGTTGATTTTATCTGCCAACTTGACACAATGTAGAATCACCTTGAGTCTCTGAAAGAGTCCTCCAGGTCAGGCTGGCCTGACGCACACCTGTGGGGGTTATCTTGACGACATCGGTTGATGTGGAAGAACCATCCCGAATTGGGGTACTATCATTCCTGGGCTGGGCTCTGGACCACGGAAGAGTGGACAACAAGCTGAGCAGAGCATCCATGCATTGCTCCTAACTATGGATGTCACATGACTAGCTGCTTCAAGTTCCTGCAACCCTGATGTCTCTGATATAACCGAACTA
>NC_034597.1:22744270-22747018 GCF_900095145.1 Mus pahari | reverse complement strand
TACCTTTGGAAGAGCAGTTGGGTGCTCTTACCCACTGAGCCATCTCACCAGCCCCTGTTTGTTTGTTTTTAACAGCAGCAGGAAGCAATGCCATTGGGCCTTTGTCAAAATCCATAGGTTGGGTTCTCTTTGTTTTAATATTTGGCATAGAGTCGCACTATGTTACCCTGGTTGCATTGGAACCTGTTTTGTAGACAGACTGACCTTAAACTCATATTCACCTTCTTCTGCCTCCCAAGTGTTGAGATTCAAGGCATATGACACCTTTTTAGGGTTTCTATTGTTCTGATGAAACACCAAAACTAAAAACAAGTTGGGGAGGAGAGGGCTCATTTGGCCTACACTTCCATAATCATTGAAGCAAACCAGGTCAGGAACTCAAACAGGGCAGGAACCTGGAGGCAGGAACTGATGCAGAGGTAATGGAGGGCTTGCTCCCCATGGCTTTCTTAGCCTGCTTTTAAAAATAAAACCAAGGACTACCAGCCCAGGGATGGTACCACTCACAGTGGGCTGATCAATCACTAATTAAAGAAAATGCTTTACAGCTGGGTTTTATGGAGACATTTTCTCCGTCGAGGTTCCCTCCTTTCAGATAAGCCTAGCTTGTATTGAGCTGATGACGTAAGACCAGCCAGCACAGTCATTACGCTCAGCTTGTTTGTGTTTGAGATAAACCCAGGCTGGCTTTAAATTCTTGACAATTCCTCTGTATCCAAAGTGCTGGGATTCTTTCTATAAAGCCCAGAGATTGTCTAATACCGAGTGATCTGATTTTCTGTACAGCAAATAATACTTGCCCATCCCACCCCCCAAAAAACCAAGCAAGCAGAAAGACATGTTTGTTGGCATGGTGATACATGCCTGTAATCTCAGCATGGGGAAGGCTAAGGCAGGAAGACTATTTTTGTAGAAATTTTTAATCCCAATCCGGGATTTGCATCCCACTTTGGATCACTCAGTTCCCAAGTAAAAGACACACATCTTTTATATTTACAATAAGCCTTAAACAGCATGAGAGCTGGGCAGATATCTGCCCACTATGCTATTAGATTCTACTTTCCTATCAATAACCCTGAGTTATTACTTACTATGTCATCTGGGCTGCTCTTAACTTATTGGCCAGCCCTCAGGGCCACGTTTCCTTGACTCCTAACCCACAGTGTCTTTCTCTTCCTTCCCCCCTTCTTCTGCTTCCCCTGAGGGTGGGAACACCCAGAACTGCCTATCTCAATTCTGCCCAGCTATAGGCTGTAGGCATTTTTATTTACCAATTAGAAATAATTTGGGTGTCAAGGTCACATAGCAACACTCTCTTGTCTCTGGAGAACAGGTCTGGGGGGCCCACACTTAGCGTTATAATACATAGCAAGGCTTGCCTGAATTACAGAGTAAGTTGAAGGCTAGCCCAGGCTATACTTGGAGATCCTGTCTAAATAATAGGAACAACAACAAAAAAAAAACCCCACTGACACTGAGTCTAGGTAGAGGAGGCCAAGCTATGGTAGGGACAGGGGAACTATACAGTTACGGTAGGGACAGGGAAACTATACTCCACTAAGTTTGGCTGTGGACCTAAAACCGTTCTCTAAGATGAAATGCTGCTGTGCATGGTGTTCACTCAGGACATAATATAAGTGGCTCACACTGTAATCCTAGTACTTGGGAGACTCAGGAGAGGGAATTGCTTTGAGTTGGAGGCCAGCCTCTGGTACAATCACTCTAAGGATATTTGCTCTGTGGGGATAGCACCTAAAAAAAATATTTTTTCCTCCCTGGAAATGCCACAGCTATAGCTTTTCCCTATACACACAAAGTGAGGGGGGTCACAGGGAAGTCCTCATAAACTGGGCAGGAAGGAAGGCAGGTGACTGGTTTCTCAGTTATTGTTGGTTGTTCTGGGAAATTCCCCTGTGGAAACTGTGACTTCTGTTTTGCTTTTCCCTTTTCTGGCTTAGTTGTGCCCTGGGGCGCAGGTGTCCTGGTTCCAGCTGTTGATTTCCTCAGGTATTTCTGCTGCTCCTGCACAAACATCCTCCTTCTCGGGGAGGAGGCTCTTACTGAATGCTGAGGAGGAAAGCTCTCTCCTTGGCCTTCTGCCTGGGTGCCGACCTTACCCCGGGCCTTACCCCAGGCCTCCTCCCGCGACACATCACGGGTGCATCGGGCTTTCCTGTTTTCTCTGTTTCTAACCTGGGTTCAAGCCTCACTGTGGGTCTCTAGGATCTACTTTGAACATCTTTGTTTCTTAACCTGGAGCCTTTCTCCATTTACAAGGTCCCCTCTGGTCCTCCAACTACCAGCAGATCCTGGCTGGCATTCAGTCAGCTGTAAGCGGTAGTGTTTAGAGGTACTCCAGCAAGGCATGCTGGGATTGCTGTAACCGCAACACTCAGGAGGAGAGTTTGAGATTAGCCTTAAACTGTGGGATTTACAGAAAGACCTTTACTTAGAAAGATGCTCAGAAAAACAAAACAAAAACAAAACCTACCATTTTCTCCTTCATACACAGAACCTGCCAATAATGTATCTGCCAATGCATCTTAAACCAATGTACATGTGGATACCGCATAACGTGAAGAAAAGAAAAGAAAGGCTAAACATGAGGGGATGAGGAGGACTGAAGGAAGGTGATGGACACGAGTAACAACAGAGGACGCAAGGCTGCTTTCCTAGGTTTTTTTTTGTTTGTTTGTTTTTTTCGAGACAGGGTTTCTCTGTCTTGCCCTGGCTGTCCTGGAACTCACT
>NC_034597.1:22741643-22744185 GCF_900095145.1 Mus pahari | reverse complement strand
GAGTGCTGGGATTAAAGGCGTGCGCCACCACGCCCAGCTAATTATTTTTTAATTTCATCTTTATGNGTTGAAAGTTTGTTCTACTATCCTGATATTCCTAGAACAGGAGGTGTGGTCTTATTGGAGGAAGTGTGTCAATGTCGGGGCGGGCTTTAATGTCTCCTTCGGTCAAGCTCTTCCCAGTGTGGTGTACAGTCTCTTTCTGCTGCCTGCAGGATCAAGATGTAAAACTCTTAGCTGTCTCCAGAACCATGTCTGCCTGCACGCTGCTATGCTCCCACCATGGAGATAATGGACCAAACCTCTGTCTAACTGTGAGCCAGCCCTAATGAAATGTTTTCTGTCATAAAAGTTGCCATGGTCATGGTGTCTCTTCACAGCAATGAAACCCAAACAGACTGGTGAATAAGTGCACAGAAGTATGTTCAATAAGGAAAGTGTGCAATGCAGTGTGAAGTTCCACAGGTTGAGAATGGTGCTCTACCTCTGTAGAAGATTTCTGAGATGTATAGACTTCTGGGTAATTTCAATGTGTGATGTTTTTTTTTTTATAACGCTTTTACAGATTTTAAGTATAGGGCTGTGGTTCAGCGATAGAGTGACTGTTGAGAATGTGTAAAACCCCAGTTTTGATCCCCTACTTGGGTGGATGGAGGAGGGGAGGAGGAGAGGGAGGGGGAGAGGGAGAAGGAGAAGGAGGAGGAGTTGGAGAAGGAAGGGGAGGCTTGGAGATAGCACTTTCTCCTGTTGTTTAAGACGAGGCAGGAACACTCAAAGCCAAGCGTCAAACCAGTCCAAACTAGGACTGAAACTATTTCCACAGTAGGGCAGTTCTCATGACGTCCTCAAAGCCAGAAAGGCCAAGGGCAGAAGTGGAGAAACCTTACAGTCTGGGGGAAGCTGGGAACACAAGGCGGGGCAGAGGTGCCAGTGTCCTTATGGTAACACCTGTGGGAACAACTGATGCCAGCAGGTGGCTGTCACCTGAGGATCCACCCATGGTGGCACACCTCTTCAGTCCCAGTGCTCAGGATGCAGGGCAAGATGGTCAGGAACAGGTTTCAGGATGTCAGGGCTACATAGTGAGAACCTGTCTCAAAAACAAAAAGCAAAAAAATTGATGTCGTCGATAGGAACCCCAAAGCAGTAAAAAAAAAAAAAAAAAAATTAGCAGTCATTTTGTTGTTTATTTTTTTGAAAGGGTCTTATAGCCCTGACTGTCCTGGAACTCAATATATAGACCAGGCTGGCTCTGAACTCAAAAAGATATCTGCTTGCCTCTTCCCCCATGAGTGCTGAGATTAAAAGTGTGTGCCGCTTGGGAGGCAGAGGCAGGAGGATTTCTGAGTTCGAGGACAGCCTGGTCTACAGAGTGAGTTCCAGGACAGCCAGGGCTACACAGAGAAACCCTGTGTCAAAAAAAAAAAAAAAAAAAAAGTGTGTACCGCTACTACTGACTTAAAAATATTTCTTCTTTTTGAGGTGAATTTATTTTTCTAAATATTTAATTTCAGTTTTATCAGGTGTTTGTGGAGGCCAGAAGATGTGTCATATCTCCCGGAGCTGTAGTTACCGGAAGTTGTACACCACGTGACCTGTGTGCTGGAAAGCAGTCTTGGTTCTTCTAGAAGTGCAGTGCTCTAACCTCTTGCCCCTTCCTCTTACCATTAAACTGCATTGTACAGAATATCCATTGTGACTTTTTCATATCCTCACAGAACATAACTTGAAATTAGATTTTGTTTTGAGACAAGATTTTGTTGTGGGTGGTGTTGAAGTCACCTCACTATGCAGCCCAGATTGGCCTTAAGCTCTCAGAAATCCCCTGGCTTTTAGCTGCCTAAATTCTGGGACTATAGGCATGTGTCAATACCCCTGGCTTCCACAGATACTATACTTCATTAAAGCAGCCTTTCTTTCCTTCCTCTTCCTTCTTTCCTTCCTCCCTTCCCCTTCCCCTTCCTTCCTTCCTTCCTTCCTTCCTTCCTTCCTTCCTTCCTTCCTTCCTTCCTTCCTTCCTTCTGAGATAAGAGTCTTATGTATTCCCAGGTTGGCCTCAAATGTACAATGTAGCTGAGGCTAGCCTTGACTTCCTGCTCTTCCTGACTCTACCTCCTTCATGGTGGGATTATAGGATATCCATCCGCAGCTCAGACTACCATGTATCATACTCAGAGTTTACACGCACCTTTGCACACACTAGATAATTTCCAATGCGCAATTGCAAAGTGACTCTATTATCTTCAGTTTCCAGACAAGGAAACCAAGGCCCACTGAGCGTTTGTGAGTGAGTGATTTAGGGTTGTACATCTTTGCAAGCAGCAGAACTAGGATTCTAAACTAGTTCACAGGCAAAGACAGAAATATGACCCTTGTTACAAAGACATATGTGCTTTTTAATAGACGCAGGAAGTCTGAAAACCTAATGAGTCGGCCTGCCACTGAAAAGTAGTGTAGCCACTGCATCAAGACTCAGATCTGGGGCCATCTAACTCTCTCTCCCTCTCCCTCTCCCTCTCCCTCTCCCTCTCCCTCTCCCTCT
>NC_034597.1:22727829-22741628 GCF_900095145.1 Mus pahari | reverse complement strand
TCCCTCTCCCTCTCCCTCTCCCTCTACCTCTCCCTCTCCCTTCATGGTAGACTCCTTGCCTCGTTCATGGAAGGCAAGTGCTCTACCCCAAACTGCCCCCAACCATAAACATTATTACTACTTTGTTGTTTTGGGCCTAGAGCCTTACTGTATAGCCAGGCCTCATCTGGAACTTGAACCCTAGCTTCCCAAGTGCTGAGATTACAATTGTGTGCCACCACACCTGGCTCAAACCCTTCATTGATTTCTATTTTATAGACAGGATTTTACTCTGTAGCCCTGGCTGGTCTGGAACTCACTTTATAGACCAGGCTGTCCTAGAACTCAGATCCCCCTGCCTCGGCTCCCAAGTGCTGGGATTGAACTGGCTTCCTTACCTTTGGTGGGCTTTAATGCTCTCGAGCCCTCGGCAGACTTCTGCCCAGACATACTACTTGCTAGGGAGCAGGTTGTCAGTCATTCTCTACCAGGGGCAAGGATGCTTTCTTCCCCCTCAGCACCATTCTAGAATAGTATCTGCAGTGTGCTGCGCTCACTGGTTTGCTGGGAATGAATTTCTTTTCTTTTCAGGAAACACATTCCTGTCTCCAGGACACCAGCACCATTCTAAATCTCTTCAGGTCTCCTTAGGACGTGGAAAGATCTGAACGGCTCTGTTTGTTTGGTTTTGAGACAGGGTGTCCCATTGTAGGCAAGACTGACCTGGAACTCTGTGTAGCCCAGATTAGCCTTGTGCTTGAGGCAATCCTCCTGCCTTAGCCTCCTGAGTGCTGGGATTGCAGGCATGAATTACCAACCAGGCTTTAAAGTGTTTTTCTGAATCCAGTCCAGGGGTGGTATGGGTAGGGAGGCATGCCTCATTTTGAATTCACTCTGAGTTCAAGCAGTCTTAGTTCTCAGGCTGGAGGGGAAGAATTCACACCAGGGCGCAGGTCGAGTGAACAACTAGCCGAGGTCAGCAAGAATTCACCCAGAGTGGAGGGCGGTCAGGCTGCCCCTAGTGTCTGCACTTACAAGTGTTTGTACCCAGCCCAGCAAATCAGTGCGCTTCGTGGCGAGGAGGAGACCCTTTCTCAAACAATCCAAGGCGAAGATCAATCGAGGAAAGAGACTTCAAACTTGGGCATCTACACACATGTACACACATGTGCATGCTTACCCACATAGACACATGCACCCAGATACATGCACACACCCACTAACAAGTCCATACACCCTCCACACACACACCTCTTTCTGAGTTCTCTGCCCCGTCCTTCATTTGTGTCAAGGGTCTCGAGTCTAATTCAATCTCCAACACAAATAAAGGTTCTCATCAGCGGGCAATGGCCACAGTGCAGGACAGTTTGGAAACACATTGGTGTTATAAAATCACAGAAATAATCCCATGCCTTTGAGTGTAGATCCCCAGATGAGTGTAGCACCGAGGGGCTGGAGAGGTGGCACTGGGTGATCATCTCTAGGGCAGAACTTCAAAACTTTCCTAACACTGTGAGCCTTTAAAACAGCCCCTCATGTTGTGGTGACCCCAACCATAAAATTATTTTCATTGCTATTTCATAATTAATTTTGCTAGTTATAAATCATAATGTAAATATCTGATATGCAGGATATCTGACATGAGTCCCATGTGCGCCCCAGATATGAACACACTCATCATACAACTGCCACCCCTTCCCTGACTGGATGAGCTGCACCCTTAAACTGGACTCGGTGACAGCGCTTAGAAACCCCACCCCTCCCCATTCCACGGTTTTTCAGAATTTTGAAGAGAAAATGAAAATTGAGGCAGGTTCTCACTATATAATCCCAATTGGCCTGGAACTTGTTATATAGACCATACTGTCCTTGAACTCACAGAAACCCTCCTGCTTCTGCTTCCTAAATAAATACTGCTGTAAACAATTCCTGGGTCATACAAAGAAAAAGATAAAGTGAAAATGGCTCAGCCAGGGCTTTATTTTTGCAAAAAAGGACCCAGCAAGGTCCAAAATGGGCTAGCAAGCACGCCAGGAGAAGAAGTTCTTAAAAAAGAAAAAAAAACCATGTCCAGGAGCATTTTGCCTGCCTGCATGTTGTAGTCTGTGCACCACATGCATGCAGTGTCTGCAGAGCCCAGAAGGGGGAGTCGGATCCCCTCCACATAACTCCCCCAGGACAGAGGTTGTTAAAGCTGCCCTGTGGGCTCTGAGAGGAGAGCCTCAGTCACCTGGAAGAGCAGCCAGTGTTCTTACCTGCTGTGCATTCTTGCCCATCACTGGATTCTTATTCTGGGGCAGGTGGTGACTGTGTGTGTCCCCCAGTAGCTGGGGTCCAATTTCACAGTCCTTCAAGATTGGTTTTAAAGGAAATTGAGGAGATTGGGAAAAGCTGGGTCACTTAAGCCCCAAAGAGAACAAGCATTTTATTGGTGGGAGGGAATTCAAACATTTACATTAAGAATTTCACAAGATTGGGGGTGGGTGGGGGATAAAAAGATTAACCTAATGAAATCTTACAAGGTGAGAGACAGAACAAGACCTGAATTCCTGTACTAAACAAAAGTTTTAGAGTGCTTGACAGGTAAGACTAATATTAGCTGAGTGCCTTAATCCCAGAACCCAGGAGGCAGAAGCTTGTGGACCTCTGTGAAGGCTAACCTGGTCTACACAGCTAGACCCTGTCTCAAAAAAAAAAAAAAAAGACTAATATTTAATGTTTCTTACCCTGCTGAGACTAAAGGCATGTGCCATCCTGCCTAGTGTGAAAAAGACATTTTTAATGAAAAAAGAGCCCAAGGACCATTCAGTGCAGCTGTCCTCCTGAAGAAGGACATGTGATGCCCCAGAGCTGCACAGGACTGCCACTGAGTGTTTAGTAAATAAATCCAAGTGGGTATAAATGGAAATACCCTGAAGCTCAGCTCTCCGAGGGGAGGACCAAGGATGGGTCCCTGAGGGGGGGGGGGAGCTCAGCTTGCTTGTTAACCTGGACATCAGGCATGGATGACACAGGCGCAGCAATGTGACAGAGCGGCAGTGGCGAGGGTCACAGAGGACGGTGACTTCGTCCCACCTGTGTGGACAGGTGCTGGCAGGTGTCCTGACCAGAGAGGACAAGGCCAGCACAAGCCTAGCCCGACACACATCCTTGTTGTCCTCCCTCCTGGATTTCTTCCACCGTTTTTTAAAGGTTAACTGCTGGGAAGCACGGAGGCTATGAGTTTTATCCAGAAAGATTTGCACCCTGAGGAAAGGCAGATTACAAACACGGGTGGCATATTACCCCCACTGTGTGGGGTTAAACAAACCTTTACAGGGCAATAAAAATAAACACCAGTGGAATCTTTTAAGCAAAGCATTTCACAAGATTTTGGCTAAGGCATCCCACCTGTGTTAATCAGACTTTTTAAAATTATTATTTTTTTTTTTTTTTACTTAATGTGTATAGGTGTTTTGCCTGCGTGTCTGTTGTGTACCACGTGTGTGCCTTCTAGCCAACAGAGGTGAGACGAGAGCATCAGGAGCCTTGGAGCTTCAGTTCCAGACAGTTGTTAACTACCATGCAGTCCTGAGAGCTTAACCTAGATCCTCTGAAACAGCAGTTCTCAATCTATCGGTTGAGACCCCAGAGATCCGGCAGATCAGATATTTACATTATGATTCATAACAGTAGCAAAATTAATTGTGAAATAGCAATGAAAATAATTTTATGGTTGGGGTCACAACACAAGGGACTGTTTTTAAAGGCTCACAGCGTTAGGAAAGTTGAGAAGATCACCCGGTGCCACCTCTCCAGCTCCCAATCATCACTGTGACAAATACGTGAGAGAAATAACTTAAGTAATGGAAGATTTATTTTAGTTCCTAGTTTTAGTTCATGGTTGGCTGGCCCAGCTCCCTTGGGCCTGAGGCAAGCCTTGAACATCATGGTTGCAGGCAGAGATGATGGAGGCTGTTCACTTCGGGGTGACCGGGAGGCAGAGAGGACTAAGGGGATCACTCCCCAGTGACCCACTTTCTTCAACCAGCCTCCAACTTCCACAGCTCCATTACCTTCCAACAGTCTAGTCAGGTTCTGGGTTCATCTGTGGCTCAGTCCACTGACGGAGGCAGAACTTGCATGTGTGGATCACTTCCCCCAAACCCTACCTCAGAACAATGCTCGATTCAGGACCTAGCTTTGAGCCGTCCGGGGATGCTACCCAGCTGAAGCACAATAGCATCTTTGCCCACACTAGGAGGCGGGTGGCTGGAGCCCTGCCAAGCAGCGCCACTTTGACGCAGTTGAGCCACTCACCTCTCGGAGCCTCTGAAAGCCTGGCGAGGATTGCCATCCTTGAAACAGATCACAGAGCATTCGAAAGGTGCTTTCTCCACGAATGACACATTATGAACAGGCAGTAGGTGCGTCCCCAAAATGACAAAACGCAGATCCAGGCAAGGGTCATCACAGCACACGGTATCTAACCAACTCCCGAGGCACTTCAAGCAGTAGTTAAGCTCAAAGTGTTTAAAATGGCCACCAAGATCCCTGCCATAAATACATGCGCCGCCAACCTTGAATAGCCCACAGGGTGCTGGGGACAGGGTAGCCATCTGCTGTTGTGAGTTCTGGCTGTGTAGCTCAGGCTGGTCTAGAACTAGTGATGCTCTGGGGCTTGGCTCGGGTTGTGGACTGGAGGTTTTGGGTCCCATGCAGAACTCTTAACTCCTAATAGTCTTAGGAAGCAACAAGGGTCAAGGGTCAGGAGGGTAGGAGGTCTGAGCAAATGGGACTAACATACTTCTAAAAAGAGACCTCAGAGATTTTCTAAGGCTTTTTTCCTGACATATAAAAGTTTGTTGAACAGTTCGAAGTCCACAAGCCCAGGAGGGCCCTCCTCAGAACCTGACTTTGCTGGCACCCCTTCCTGTGACTTCCGGCTTACAGAATCAGAAGTGGGTGCCATTCAGAAGCTGTGGTATTTTGACACAGCCACCCTCCCCAACAGGGGTCCTTCCTTTGGAGCAGTTAGCAAACTGTTTCCTGCTGCCTGGTGGGGTTACTCCTGTATATGTCTGAAAACTTGTGTCTTAGTTAGGGTTTTACTGCTGTGAANAGACACCATGACCAAGACAAGTCTTATAAACAACATTTACTTGGGGCTGGCTTACAGGGTCAGAGGTTCAGTCCATTATCATCAAGGTGGGAGCATAGCAGCATCCAGGCAGGCATGGCACAGGCAGAGCTGAGAGTTCTACATCTTCATCCAAAGGCTGCTAGTGAAAGACTGACTTCCAGGCAACTAGGGTGGGGATCTTATGCCCACACCCACAATGACACACCAACTCCAACCAGGTCACACCTATTCCAACAAGGCCACACCTCCAAATGGTGCCACTCCCTGGTCCAAGAATACACAAACCATCACAACTTGTAATATAAAGGGTTTGTCTTGCTGTGCATGTGGTGCACCTTGGTGGCAGCATCGGGGGTGGGTGTGTGTGTGCACCAGCCAGGCAGTGGCAACACATGCCTTTAATCTCAACACTAGAGACGGCCAGGTGGATCTCTAAGCTCCAGGCTAACCTGGTCTACAGAGCAAGTTCTAGGACAGCCAGGGCTACACAGAAAACTCTGTCTCCCCCCATCCTGCCCCACCTCCCCCAAAAAGAAAAAAAACAAACCAAAAACGAGAGAGGGAGCCAAAATGGTGGCATGTATCTATAATCTCAGTGCTTCAGAGCCAGAGGCCAGTGTGACCTTATATATGGTGTGAACTGTACAGTGAGCTCTACAGGAGGAATACCTGATTGAAAATGCAGCACATGAGAGGTAGACTTAGGAAAATCAGAAGGTTGAGGCCAGTCCCAGCTGATAAGAGTTTGACACCAGCCTGGGCCGAGGTTGTTTCAAACAAACAAAATGAGTGAGTGGGAAGTCAGTAGACTGGCCTAATAAAGGGAACTGTTGGAAGGGAAAACAGGGTCAGGCTCTTCCAGAGGGGAGATTGAAGCACGGGAGGCCTGTGGTACACATGAGATTCTCTGGTGCTGGCTTTGAAGAAGACTGACCACTTGAGAAAGAGGGCAGATACCCCCTGGGGTTATTATGCCTGGCCTTGGCTGTTGGCAAGGAAACGGGGTCCTCAGACCTGAAGTTAACCAACACTGAATGAATTTGAAAGTCATACTTCCCCAGAGCCTGCCGAAGGAGCACGACCTGGCTGAAACCCAGTTTAACCCGTGGGACCCTGAGTAGAGACTACCCAGCAGGCCTGATCCTTAATGGCCATCGTGTTCTAGCCTTAGCCTTGGAAACCAAAAGCCACTGTGTCTTTAGCAAAGAACTTTAAATGATCTCTCCCAGCATGGCCAGCGACGTACCAGCAGCGGACAGGTACGATCTCTTTAGAAATAAACCTAGGGCACACCCCTGGACCATCTCCATCAATCAGGATGGGCCCTTGCCCAAGAGTAACCCCTTTGCTTCTGAGGGAAAAAAAAAAAAAAAAGGCAGAACTTAGATCACAGGCTCCCGAGAACAACTCTCTCTCAAGCAAAGCTGTCTTCCAAACTCCCTCTACAAAGTGTCCACTTTGCTCAGGGCATCTGACCAGGTAGTCCTTGACCTCACAGTGGCCCTAGCACCTGTCACCACACAGAGAAACCCTTCCACTGTTAGCCTTTTGTGATGCCCAGTTGGCTAGGCAAGCTCTAGCTTGGTAATATTGGGCAGAACCACATAGTTCCTACACTGGCCAAGCTTACCCACGAGCAGGCAGTGCAGTCTCTTTAAAAAGCCACCGGATCCATTAGAGTCCCCACAGCTCCATGGGCTCTTCATGCATTCAGGATATCCAGGTAGGTCCTAAGAGATCATGCTTTCGCTTGCCAAGCTTTGCCCAGCATGCTTGAGGCTATGGATGTCCACTCGGTGGCTGGACCAGGCTAGCTCTCCTCTATCTGCTGTACAGACAAGATTAGGGTAGAGTTCCCTTTTCTGTGAATCCAAATAGACACAAAGGTAGCTTTGAAGAATGGAAATCACCCGAACTTTCCTTCTGTGCCTTGATCTGCTTCCCTGGAGGCAGGAGGAAGCTAGCTGAAGGCAGCCCATACGCGGGCTGGCGAGCCATTGGGCGGCACCTCTCCTAGCGGCCATGGCCGGGACTCCAGTGCACTGGGCTTTTTGTGACAGAGCGTCGGGTGACACAGGCTATCAGGGCGCCCTGGGCAAAGTGGGCGCGGTGTACTGCGGGCCGCTGCAGACAGGGGGCAGCCGCGCCCACTTCCTCTGCCACTCCGCACCCGCCGGCGGAGCACCCGGGGTGGCAGCGCTGCGCGCTCAGACCTACCCGGCTGCGGCGAGGCGGCCCTCGGTGCGTCCCGATCCCACCGCGTGCTTTGCGACCCGGCTGCGGAGCGTTCGGCTGCCCGCATGGACACGGCGCTGAAACGGAGCCGCTCTGAGGAGCCGGCGGAGCTCCCGCCGCCCGCCCGGGAGGCGGAGGAGAAAGAGGAGGAGGAAGAGAGGATGGAACAGGGCCTGGAGGAGGAGGAGGAAGAGGTGGACCCCCGGATCCAGGTAGGACGCGTGACAGGAGCCCACAGCTGCACCCCGCCAGGGCTGCCGTGGAAGTCGGCATCTACGCAGACACATGCCTTAGAGCCTCGCGTGTTCGCGGTCGCGGGGTGGGGGCTGCCTAAATTCAGGGTCTTCACCAAGGGTTGGGACACCCCATTTCACAGTCTCCCTACGGAGGGCTTCGGTGCCCGCGTGAACGCGGCCTGATTATTGCGGGGATCCCTTTAGACCCTCGGCCCAACCCGAGGGTCCCCACAACACGACCAGCGGTTCCGGCGGATTGCAACAAAGGAACAAGGGGGCGGGGGCCCCGAGCGGAGTCGGGGTACCTCGGCGCCACGCTTAGAGCACTGCACAGCCTCGGGGCTGCAGCGCAGCGTTATCCCGCCTGCGTGGATGCAGACATCGTGGTGGGCGAGCAGGGCAAGGTGGTTGTCGCTCACCGGTGCGGGGTGCCTCGTGAGCCCTCACCTGGCCTGGGCCGCCTTTCTCTTTTGGTTCATTGTCAACACATGGTGGGCGTCGTTGCCACCGTTGGCACAGTGTTGCACTTGGCCTGAGACTGTTTAAAACCCTCCTTTTCCTTGTGAGGTCAGTGTGAACGTCCACCAGGGACAGCTGATGCGCAAAGCCGACGCGTGGAGGCAGGGAACGCAGAGAATGCCTGGCTTTCTGTGCCTCCCAATTCCAGGAGAGAGAGTTAAAAAACAATTTCCAGGAGTGACAGCTTAACCTCTTCACCTTCCTAAGCACAAAGCAAATTCCTCTTCGTGACCCGTTTTGTACCCTTTCCATAAATTGTCTTTTAAAAAAATAGCTATTAAACATACTTTGCAATTTCTGGATCCATAATTGGTTTTAAGTGCACAGATAAAGAAAAAAAAAAAGATGCCTGCTTAAAATTCACCAGTTTGGCTTAAATTAATTATTTGTCAAGTCAGTACACTAAAGATCAGTAAGAAAACCTTCTCATTGGCTATTCTGTTAATTCAGACCCTGGGTCTGGGTTACAGAATCTTGTGGATTTGGTGTGGAATTTTGTTAGCAAGACCTTTGTTCACAGAGCAAAGATGAGCTGAATAAGGATGAGTTAAATCATGTTGGCTACTTATAAAATGTCAGACTGCAAATGTTTAAAAGAGGTAGGATTACAGCCAGTTAACCAACAACACCCCAGGTAGGCAGGGCAAATAGTTCGCAGTTAGAAAAAAAAAAAATCATCTCTTTGTAGGGAGATAGTCAGTGATGAGTTAATGCTGAAAGTCTGCCTTTGGCTGGGCTACGCTGGCCTTGATTCAGTGTGGCCATATTTTCCTGTACTGAATTCCTCGAAAAGTTCTTCCCTAAAGCAAAGGGTGCTGTTTAGACTGGGTTAAGTTACTGTTTATGACAGGTGAGTTCACCTGAAAACAAAACAAAACCAAAACCAAACAAAACAAAAACCAATGACTTTTCAGGGAAAGATAAATCTGTAGGACAAAAAAAGGACCCAGCCTACAAAAAGGTTCTAGGTTTTTGTCTTTTAGCCGAGCCTCAGCTGTCTTCTTGGAGAATGAACCGACTTGCATCATTCAGGGATGACGTTCCAGTTGTAAACTAAGTTACACTAAAAACAAAAGCCTAGCCCTGCTAATCTCTCTTTCCCTCTCTTTCTTCATTAGGGAGAACTGGAGAAGTTAAATCAATCCACGGATGACATCAACAGGCGGGAGACTGAACTTGAGGTACAGAGAGCTGGGGCACTGTCCTTGTGTGAAATAGTGTCAGTTACCTTTGACCCTGGGCTGGTTAATTTTGTTTTAATAGCTGGAGGGCGGCTGCAGGAGGCCCCTGCTTGGATGTTGAGCAACAGCATGTGCGGACAGTAAAACACACTCGGTCCAGGCTGTGGGCAGAGCCTGGATCCAATTTCATGTGCTGTTTTTCATTGTGGAGGCTCCACTGGGGCCAAAATCAAGGGCTGAGCAGAGTGTTAAACGATGCTTTAAGCTCCAAACATTCCTGGATCTGTGGAAAGGCTAAAAGAACTGCGATCTAGCCAAACACTTTAATGGAGTTTACATCTCTCAGTATTTTATTTAGGGTGGCTCCTTTCATTCATGCTTGGAGCTGCTATGGTGCCCTCGGACTTAAGCCAGATATTTTGCTTCCCACCCTAACAATTCACCTTTCTGATTCCCCGCTCATTTCTTTACTGTCTGCGTGGTGTGCAGAATGTAATGGTCTTAATGGTAACAAAGAGCTGTTTGGGCTGGGTGGGGTTTTCCTGCTGGGAAAAATTTTGGAGGATAAGATCTTGATTTGAACTTGAGAGTGTTCCAGCCTTCCTGTAAACAAGTTTGGGTTCTTAGAAGCTACCACTTTATGGTAGTGGTTGGGGTTACTAGCCAATGGGAGCATACCCCTGTGAGTGACTGTCAGGGCTGAGGAACTTCAGAGAGCTGCCGTAGAACCTATTTCTCCAGTAGGAAGAACAAGACGAGCCTAAGGAGACAGCAGAGAACATCAGGCCCCTCGGAGCCAGGGTGTGAGGGAGAGGAAAATACTTCACTGGAAGTTCACTGGCAGCCTGCTTTCTGATGGCATGTAGCCTTGATCTCACAGATCTGTGCGTGGCAGTGTGTACTAACGTTGCTCTGGGCTGTGTGAAGGCTTATCTATTAACTAACTCCCATTCTGACCTAAGTAAGGAATTGGAGAACTGTTTGTGAAGTTGGGCAATTGAAAACTCTCAGAAGCTCACATTGCTAATGCATTAAACAAACAAACAAACAAACAAACAAACTCTCTGCCAATTTTAGGGGGAAACGCTCCCCTAAGGTTTCATTTGGTCCTACCACAACAGCCCAGAGCTGGGCAGTTGCCATAAGTTGCCCGTGTGTGTGTGTGTGTGTGTGTGTGTGTGTGTGTGTATTATGCACATGTGTGCATGTGCATGTATGTTTTAAATATTCTCATGTAGTCTTGACTGACTTCAAAATTCAGTATGTAGTGGAGGAGGGCTTTGAACTCTGGGTTCATCTCTACAGACTGGGGTTACAGGCGTGTGTCACTGTGTCCAGCCACCCCAGACTCTCTCATCTCTGCATCCCAAATGTACATTGACAAGTTGGAAAGATTTTGTTTTTTGTTTTGAGCAGAAAGTTTGGCTTGTTTATGTTTGCAGTGTTGGAATGAAGCCCAGGGCCTTAAGCATACTGGACAAGCACTCTACCGGTGGACTTGGGAGACCCGGGTGAGCAGAAATCATGGACAGCTGGCTAGGCACGCTGTACACTCCTGTGATCCCAGCACGGGGGAGGCAGAGGTAGGAGGATCAGGAGGTGAAGGTCACAGTCACAAGTAGCAAGCTGGAGGCAAATGATGCTGTTTCGTGAGGGAGGGAGGGAGGGAGGGAGGGAGGGAGGAAGGAAGGAAGGAAGGAAGGAAGGAAGGAAGGAAGGAAGGAAAGAGAAAGAAAGAAAAGAAAAAGAAAGAGAAAGAAAGAAGGAAGGAAGGGAGAGAGAGAGAGAGAGAGAGAGAGAGAGACAGACAGACAGACAGACAGACAGACACTCAGGGACCACTGAGGCAGAGAGCTGTGGGTGAAGGAGAATGGTCTAGCTTTCTGTTCAGGTTTCTGAGAGAGATGATCAACCCTGGTTTGTCTATCCTCTTTGCTTGCTTATCCACTGTTGTTCACCATTCTGGGTAGAAACAAAATAGTCTCATAGCCCCATAACTCATAGTCTCATAGCCCCATAACTCGGTCTTCATGGCACCTGCCTTCTGGGGGTTATGTTGGTTCATTTGTTAAATTCCTTTTAGCCCCAATTTCCGAATTCCACAGATTTGGTGTGTCACAGGAAGCCACAGGACAGGTGTTTCCTGCTGGGTTCTGGGGCACCTTTGGAGTCCTGGGCACATTAGTCAGGCTTCCCAAGAGGAGCAGAGCTTAAAGGGTGATTCTCTCTCTGTACAGAAAGGGGGTTTGTTAGAATGGCTTAAAGGCTGTGGTCCAGCCAGTCCAACAATGGCTGTTTACCAATGGAATTTTATCAGGAATTCAGTAGTTGCTCAGTCCGCAAGGCTGGGTATCTCCGCTGGTCTTCAGTATCCACTGTAATCCTGAAGAGGTAGGCTCTGGTGCCAGTGAAGGAATGGACTTGCTAGGGAGGGCGAGAGGGAGCAGGCAAAGAGAGCTAGCCTCCCTCTTCCAAGTTCTGTCTGTGGGCTGCCAGCAGAAGGTGTGGTCCAGATTATAAAGCTGGATCCGCCTCACCTCAAAAGCAATCTGGATTAAAAAGTGGCCTTTCTTACTTTTTACATGATTTAATTTAGGAAAAAGTCCCTTACAGGTGTACCCAGCCACTTGGGTTTTAGTTAATTCCTGATATAGTCAAGTTCACGACCAAGGATTCACGGCTGGTTGGCATGAGCTGAGGGTTTGTGTAGGGTTGCCTGGATGGGTTGTGTTGTTGGGTGGCCTTCCCCCAGTAGGGTTATAACCAAGACTGACTCAGAGACATATTAATAAGCCACAGGAACAATTTAAAAACTCCCTAGTTGCTACATTAAAAGGACATAGGGGAAATTAGTGGTAACGTATTTTGTTTAACCCAGAATATTCACAGTAGTATAAATTCCACAGGGACTCATTGTAACAAAATAATTAATGTGGGGGCTGGTAGGAAGGATGCTCACGGACAAGCTCAAGGCCCAGAGCTCAATCTCCAGGACTTGGGGGAGGGGTCAGCAGGCATGAGGGCGGGCACCTAGGATGACAGCTGCTGAAGATGAAAGCTGAGGGGACAGACAGACAGACAGACAGACACACACGCACACGCACACACGCCAGGGAAGCAGCCTTCCACCTCACCCTCACTGTAACCCCAGCAGCCACAGGTGTTTGTGTGAGCTTTCACTAGAGCACACCCCACTGTACTTCAGAACTCAGTAGCTGTGTGCAGCCGGGCTGCTCCAGACTAGTAGGGGTTGCCTAGCAAATTCATGATCATGTTGCTGGAATCTGGAGTTGAGAAACCTAATCATGTTCATGTGTCTGAGGCTCTGGCCTCCAGCTTTGTGTCAGGATGTGGGGTGAATAAGACAAAGCCTTGTCCTTGGAGAGTTTCCATTTTCACTGAGCTGGGTAACTGTTTGACAAACACTTGGAAGCAAGCAGTAAGAAAGCACCCCTGGAAAGGAAAGACAGAGATCTGATAAGGAAACAAGTCGGGTGTGAGGTTAGGGGCTGTGGGGCTGTGGGGCTGCCGGTATGCGGCTGGGAGTGTGGGGCTGGGGGTGTGAGGCTCGGGGTGTGGGGCTGGGGGTGTGGTCAAAAAACCTGGTAGCCAGGCATGCTTCTGTAACCCTAGCATTTAGGAGATAGAGACTAAAGGATCCAGAGTTCAGAGGTCCCCTCAGTTACATGGTGAATTTGAGGCCAGCCTGGGCTACGTGAGACTCTGTATGACAAAATGTACGAGAGATATTGGAACAGGAGGATCACTTTGAGTTCAAAAGAAGTGGATTATATCCCCGACTGAAATAAAGAAATAAGTAATTCAGAGGTTAGGCATTTGGATAGCTTGTGGGAAGACAACTGGAGGCTCAAAAGCACCTAACTGTACTTCCCCTGGAACAGAGGTCAGCATTTGCTGTTAGTGGTCATATCTATGGTTAGCACGCTAGCTCAAGCCTATGATCTGAATACTTGGGAGGCTGAATCTGGATTTTGACTTTGTGTCCATTCTGTAATCCCAGTACTCAGGAAGTGGGGTAGATCAGGTGTTCAAAGCTAGCCTGGCTTCTGTCTCAACAAAAGCAGAGACACCTGTTCTGTCAGGCAGGGAGCTACAAATGTACTCCCAGCTCCTCCTGTGTCCCATTTATGCCATGTGTCATACATAAACACACTAGCTGCCACTACAGCATTATGGTGTTTGTTAGACAGTGTCTTAAAAACCTAAAAAACAAACCAGAAGGCTGGTGAGATGACTCAGCGGCTAAGAGCACTGACTGCTCTTCCAAAGGTCCTGAGTTCAAATCCCAGCAACATGATGGCTCACAACCAGCTACAGTGTACTCATATACATAGGGTAAGTAGATAAATCTTTAATTTAAAAAAGAATGATTGTGGGCTGGTGAGATGGCTCAGTGGGTAAGAGCACCCGACTGCTCTTCCGAAGGTCTGGAGTTCAAATCCCAGCAACCACATGGTGGCTCACAACCATCCGTAACAAGATCTGACGCCCTTTTCTGGAGTGTCT
>NC_034597.1:22697308-22727394 GCF_900095145.1 Mus pahari | reverse complement strand
GAGGCAGAGGCAGGCGGATTTCTGAGTTCAAGGCCAGCCTGGTCTACAAAGTGAGTTCCAGGACAGCCAGGGCTATACAGAGAAACCCTGTCTCGAAATATCGAAAATAAATAAATAAATAAATAAATAACAAAACAAAAACAATCTTTTTTTGAGACAGGATCTTTTACTATGTAGCTTTGAACTTACTCTGTAGACCAGGCTGGTCTCAACCCAGAGAGCTCTGCCTGCCTCTGCCTCCCCAGCCCTGAAATTAAAGGTGTGCACCACCATGCCTGACCCTTTAAAAAATACTATTTCATTATATTTATGTGGATGGCTTGGGAGCACACGTGTGTGTGTGTGTGTGTGTGTGTGTGTGCGCGTGTGCGTGTGCGTGTGTGTGTATGTGTGTGTGTGTGTGTGTGTGTGAGTACAGAGTCAGTTCTCTCTTATGTGAGCAGTTCTGCTGTTGGAACTTGGGTCATCTGGCTTGGTAGTGCTTTAACTGCTGAGCCATCTTGCTTTCTGTCCCCTCTTACTTCAAATATTTAAAACAGATGAGACAAAAAAGAATTCTAACTCTAATTAGAGCCAAGATTTGCAATATCCCATCCTTTTATGTGTAAATATACATACATACATACATACATACATACAAATGCCTCTCTAAGACCCTGTCTTCGGCATTTCTCCTGCATGTTCTGAGAGGGGGCTTTCCTAGGGCTGGCTGAGGGAGCAGGAAGGGGACAGCCAGGGGCACCTGCTAATTACACCTTCGGCTCCTCACTTGGAATTATCAGCTGGCTCCTCCCTCCTACCCTTCCTGGGAGACAGGAGCCCAGCCTCGTGACTGTCTATCTTTTCTCCTCACTCTGAGAATGAATGACTTGAAGAATAAATCTCTGGAGTCCTCCCAGCTCGCACAAGGCCTGCACCCAGAACCTGCCTTTTCCTCCTCCAGGAGCAAGCAAACCTTTCACTTAAGAAAACAAAAACCAGAAACGGAAAAGAACAGCCATGTTTTGAGCTTGGGAACCCCCCGGGGAAGGAGAGGAAGGAGGGGGTGGACTTTAGACAGCCTGACTTCTGTCCCTAATGGAATTATCAGCACGAGTCGGAAGAGAAAAATACCTTTATTAAAGGACAGTGCGGTCACACCCTGCCTGTTTCTCTTCTGTGTGTGTGGGCGTGGTGGGCACTGGGCCAGGAAGGTCCTGTCAAACAGCGTGGTGATTTGCAGAAAGCTCTAGAGAGCATTTGCAGAGATATCTGACTGGAAAAAAAATGTAGCCAATAACTGTACATGTCTTTAAGCAGGTACCAGGGCCTGGTGGCACGTCAGCTGGGCTGGGGACAGTCTAGCCTGTGACGTGTCTGGTTAAAATGAATATCTTTCCATCCCCTACACATCCAGTGGGGTAGACTCGAGTCCTGTTTGAGACACCAGGGGCTGTGGAGGTTGATAGATCCTGAGCCATGAATCTGCTGGCACGGGGCTCCCATCCCTTGGATGGAAGCATGAAATGCTGGTGGAGCGAGAGAGGTTCCGAGAGAGAGTCGTGGAGGACCTGACAGGATGGAGACCATCAAAGGCAAGGCCTAAAGAGCTCAGGTCATCTGACGTAACCCTCCAGAGCAGTCTGCAGTGCAGAGGAAGAGCGCCGACAGGACAGATGTTGCCTGTGTGAGGACGGTCGGAAGCAGGTCAATGCTTTTGTTTATTGTTCATGGGAGCAGCAGAAGCCTAGTTTCTCACAGAGCAGGAAGCTAGAAGTCCAAGGTTGGGCTCCCAGCTTGCACAGGGATGCTGGCTGTCTTCTCCTCAGAGAGAAAGCAAACAGTTGCCTAGTTCTCCTCTCGTGAGTGTAGATCATCTGCGTATATTAGGGCCCATCCACACAGCCTCATTTAACCCGCTACTCCAAGGGCCCCATTTCTAAATACCGCCAAAAGGGGACCTCATGCCCTAAGTCAGCCCCTTTCCTCAGCGGAGCTTCTGATGAGACCTCAGTTTGTGAGGGAGACTTTGAGAACAGAGTTAAGAACTAACTAGGGAAACACGTAATGGTGCTCTGTCCATTTGTAGTTAGGGGTTTAGAATGAAGTCTGCTCCTGTTGCTGGACCATGTTAATAGCTGGTTGGTTGTATAGACACCAGGTCTCTTGTGAGCATCTCAGAATAACTCCCGTGGGGGCCTGCTGCTATCCTGCCCCTCTGACCCGATGCTTTGGGGTGCAGTGTGCATGGCATGTGACGTTGGAACCGCGCTTAAGGCTCAGGACTGGCCTTCTAAAACTCAGCTATATCTCCCAGCTTTTTTTTTTTTCCTTTTTCAGTTTCAAATTAGAGTTTCACAAAGCTGTGTTGCCCAGGCAGGCCTCAAGTTCACTCTGTAGCCAAGCTAGGCCTTAAGCCTACCATCCTCCTGCCTCAGCCTCTGGAGTGGCTGTGATTACAGTTTATATATTCCATATTCCCCGCTTACTGAGTGTGGGAACCTTGAGCATGTCACTAGGGTATGAGCCTCAGTTTCATCGTTTGTAAGATAGCTGTGAGCTAATGAAGCCCCCAAGCCCTGGAGAAGGGAACAGGAAGGACCATGGCTGGGGAATTCAGGTGATTTGGGTTAAAACAGGTCTGATGACTTTGAAGGGTCCTTGTATCTGGAAGCCCCAGGTTCGTCTATGACTGTTCACAGTGATGATTCTTGTTCAGATCCTCAGGTGGGCTTATTGGGTTCTTGGATGGCAGGAGGCCTGCTGGGTGCTGGTCAGAAGCAGACCCCAGTGAGTTGTCCATCTAGGCTAGGCTGCCCACAGGTCTGGTAATGGAGGACAATAGGTACTGCCGTGACCTTTCTTGGTTGACAAGCCAGAGAGAGGGCTTGTACTGGCCAGGATTAGGCAGGGTGAATCTTGCAGCCATGAGACCAGTGGGGCTCTGTGCCAAGGGCATCTGCTGTGTCACAGAGACAGTTTAGTGGGTGGTGCATGCCTCTAATCCCAGTGCTTGGGAGGAGGCGACAGGATCATCAAGATCAACCAACCAGACTACATGTCCAGTTCTAGGCCTGCCTGGGCAACCTGAGAGCTTTTCTCAAAGAGAAACAAAGAGTATAGCAAGCAGAAGTGAGCACGGTGCCCTGTGTGAGCCCTGGGCTCACCTCCTGGGGTTGGCTTTAGGGTGCTGGGTAAATGCATAATACCAAACGGCCCCATTATGGCTGCGTGATCATAGATTGTCACATGATGCACTGGGCCTGTTTTTTTTTTTTTTTTTTTTTTTTTTTTTGGGGGGGGTGATGGGGGGGTTGATACAGGGTTTCTCCGTATAGCTCTGGCTGACCTGGAGCTCACTTTGTAGACCAGGATGCCCTCGAACTCAGAAATCTGCCTGCCTCTGCCTCCCAAGTGCCGGGATTAAAGGCGTGAGCCACCACGCCTGGCCCTGGGCATGTTTCCTAATCAATGATGGTAACAGTGTGGCTGCTTATTGTTGTGGGGGGGTGGATACAGGGGAACAATGGCTGCAGCAGGGTGGGAGATCACAGAACAGGATTTCTGTCTATTCTAGAATGTGTCTTCTGGCTCTTTGGGCTTCCTTGGGTCCTTTAATAATGACACATACCAACATGAGCACCTGCTATGTGCTACATTCTGTTCAACATCAAGCCCTCAAAACAATTTTATGACAGAACCATGTTGCCTCAGATTCTCAGTTAACAAAACTAATAAAGGACGGATTTGGGTGTCATGATTGTAAGCACAGCCCGAGTGGCTGAGGGGATCAGTTCAAGGCCAACCTGGGCTATATAGAAAGACCCTTTTTCAAAGAACCCCAACTACCACCACCTCCACCTCCACCACCACCAAGTCAACCGGCCAACCATACAATCCAAGTGTCATCTCTATGGCAAGCGGTTCTGGGCAGCACCCTGTTGTTAGGGTGACTTTGAGAGAGTGGTGACTGTCCTTGATAAAATATAAGCTGTGTTCTCCTTTCCTTTCCCATAATCTGTTCACTTATGAAGGTGTCAGCTCATGAAAGTATAATAGTCAAATGTCTTTGAAAATGTTAACATCTTAAAAATCGAGACAGAGTCACCCCTTATAGCTAGCTGGCCTGGGATCCAGATGGGCCTGTTTCCTGTGTGTGCACACCTGGCCTATGCTAACATTTTTTAAGTGGCCTTTTTTGGTGTGTGTTGGCAGGGAATAGGGGGAGGTCCTCATGTAGCCTGGGCTTTCTTAAAACTCCTGATCCTCCGTCTCCATCATGCAAGCCCTGGGATCACCGCTGGGCACTATTATACCCAGCTGTTGGGTGGATGCTAGGGCTAGGAAGCAGGAGTGGGTGGGTTGGGGAGCGGGGGTGGGGGAGGCGGGAGGGTATAGGAGACTTTCAGGATAGCATTTGAAATGTAGATGAAGAAAATATCTAATTAAAAAATGTATAACAATAACAAAAAGAAATGAACCTATTATAAAAAGATGATTTCTATGCTAGAGAAATTAATTTCTATGGAAAGAATTTTAGGAGCAATAAAGACTGTTGTGAAGCTTGGGGTTGATGGCTCCTGACTTAATTGTAATTAACCCCCATGGTTGGTGGGTGTGCTGGGTCAGTGTTTGTCAACTTGACTCAAATAAGAGTCACCTGGGAAGAGGGAACCTCTCTGGAGGAATCACCTCCATCACTGGCCTGGGGAATCTCCTCCATCAGACTGGCCTGGGGAATCTCCTCCATCAGACTGGCCCGGGGCAAGCCGGTGTTCTTGATTGGTGGGTGGTTGGTAGGTGCTACCCCTGTGTGGGTGGTCCTGCATTGCATAAGAAAGCAGGCTGAGCAGACCACAGAGGGAAAGCCAGTAAGCAGAGTTCCTCCAAGTCTCTGCTTTAGTTCCTGTCTCGGTTTCCCTCCGTGATGTATATAAGCTGTAAAGTGACTCAAACTGTTTCTTCCCTGAACTGCTTTTGGTCACAGTGTTGCTATAGCAACAGAACACAAAGTACCACAGTAGGATTGCTCAGTGATGCCTGTCTCAAGATACTCTCATTGTAGTAATTCATGGGAGAATGAAGAATATCTTAATGGCATCTTAGATGCTCTGTAACCAAGAAACCCTCATCTATGTGGTTGGTGAAGAGCAATAGAAAACATCTCAAAGGGTAAGACTCTTTAGACAGTTCAACTTAGTTCCTACTTGTATTTGAGTGTCTGAATACCTCCCATCCCTGTCTCTTTGGAGACATTTCTCATGTAGCTCAGGCTAGGATTGTAGGTGTCTTGTTGGCCCCACCCCCACTCAGTCTCTTGTGATAGGTCAGTCTCATTCTATCTCAGACTGGCCTGGAACTCAAGATCCCCTGCCTCTGCCTCCCAAAGCTGAGGTAAGAGGTGTGCAGCAGAATGCCTAGCTTGAGTCATTTCTAAATGGACAAAGCCTTGTGGGCACATGGAGGTATACAAGGTTCGAGGCTTGCACAAATGTATGCCCTGTAGCTACAGTAGCAAATGATACACTCCGAGCTTTGGCTAAAATACAGACATACCCATCTAATCCTGAAATCGACACCATTGATGGGGAAAAATTGAACGTTTCATTTTGAAGTTGCAAAAGCCCATGAGAGTATTCTTGGATCCTCAGCTGGGACCTGTCACACGGTCACAGGGGCCGGCTATTGTAGTACAGATTGACTTCATCCAGCCATGTGACTGTATCCCCAGGCTTGTCCAAGGTCACCAGCCCTGTCTCCGGGGTCCTCAGAAGACTGGCAGGCTGTGGCAGTGGGCACATTCAGCATCGTCTCTATGGGGTTTGTTGTTTGTTTGTTTGTTTCTGTTTTTTCGAGACAGGGTTTCTCTGTGTAGCCCTGACTGTCCTGGAACTCACTCTGTAGACCAGGCTGGCCTCGAACTCAGAAATCCGCCTGCCTNTTTTTTCGAGACAGGGTTTCTCTGTGTAGCCCTGACTGTCCTGGAACTCACTCTGTAGACCAGGCTGGCCTCGAACTCAGAAATCCGCCTGCCTCTTCCTCCCGAGTGCTGGGATTAAAGGCGTGAGCCACCACGCTTGTCTCTGTGGTTTTAAGAATGGTCAAACTGATAGAGCACTCTGGTCTCCTTGGACTGAAACCTTTTAACACCGAACTGTGGTCTTTTTTTCTTTCTCAGCATTTATTGTGGGGACATTTAACATAGTTTGTGTGTGTGTTGGCTGGGTATATTAAACATCCCTCCAACCTCAGTCTTTGGCAGCCAGCCCAGCTGTCTTTGCTTAGCCTCTTCTCTGGACTTCCTCATTCTACCCATGGATGCTTCCAGCGGTAAGAATAGATGTGCCTCCCCTCCCCCACCAATGGATTATACCAAAGAGTGTCACAGAAATTTGCAAAGCAACTCTTAGAGAGCTTGGTGAATCAGCCCCTTTCATTTCCTTAAAGGAAGATGGAAAATTTTTGTTCTATTCTTGACTGAGTTTCCCTTTGCTGTGTTTTGCTGGATTATCTAAGAGATACTCAGGTTTGCACTGACTGAAATGAACTGCTAGTGGCAGACAATGGAAGGAATATCCGCTGTTTGTTGTAACAATGGCCAAACCCACTTTGTGGGACTGCGCTCATTGTTTGACATCCAACTCCGCCAAAGCACGATGGATGAATGGGGATGAGTGGGGTTCTCTTGTTATGTCCACCCCCCTGCCCTTCTGATGTCAGGACAAAGAAGGTTGTTTTGACAGATTTGAAGCCCACAGGTTGATTGTCTATCTCTTCCTTGGGTTTTGACTGTGTTTGTTTTCGTTTTGAGAGAAGAGATGAAATGGGTATTGTTCTTTCTGGCTTTTATGGCTGCCATTTCTGCCTAAGAACACCTGCCACCTTTGCAGTTGACAGCAGCCATTTTGCTTGGGCCGTGGTTTGTAGGTCGGGATTTGGAAATGAAGAAGTGAGACCCTGCTAGGCTGTCCTTGTAAAGGATCCTCCTCCAGTTGCGGTCAGGTGGTGGTTGGGAATGTGGTCATCTGAGGGTATGATGACATCCATGGCGGTCACTCGGGGGCCTGACACAGGCTGTGCTGGCCCTTGGCTGGGAGTTAAGCTGGTGGTTGTAACTAGAGCATCGGCAAGCACCTTTCCAATATGGTGGTCGCAGATTCTCTGACTCTCTTGGGATGTGTGGCATCTCCCAGAGTTCTGGTCTCAAGATGACCACATGGAGATCTGTCAGCTTTTGCTGTCCAATTCGTTGAACTTGCAGTGTGGTGCATCTGTATTTTCTCGATCCAAGCACAGACAGACCTAACTTCGGATTCCTCCTAACGGGAGTTGTGCTGAAGACTTCTGGGTCGTGTTTAGAAAGTACCGTAGTCATGGTCGTCTCTCGGATACAACCACGATGACGGTGATGATGATGATGATGATGATGATGATGATGATGATGATGACGATGACGACGATGACGACGACAACTCCATACCTCCCCTTTGGGGGCAAACTTTGCAAGCAGCCCCATTTTGCCATGTTTTTGAGAGGTGCTTTAATGTGGTTATTACTCACGGTAACTGGAGACGAGCCAGCCACATGACAGGGCAGGGGGCAGGGCTTAGCAGTGCTAGGGCATTGATTTGACGTAGGGAACTTGTTGCTGCTTTGCCATTTCTTACAGATTGTGCTTCGTGAGCCTGCAAGATGGCCTAGTAGGTAAAGGCACTTGCTGCCAAGCCCGACAGCTCAAGTGGGACCCACTCGACCCACACCGTAGGAAAGAAGTGACTCCTAGAAGTTGTTGTCCAGCCTCCACTCACATTCCATGATGTTCGTGCACACGCACATATAACAGAAACAAAAATAATTTATTTAATCACACTATGGCCAATGCCTGTTGGGGGAAAAAAATACTGAGTGCCATTTAGAGCCAGGGGCAGGCGTTCTGCCTGCTAAACTGGAGGGCACCTTCCGAAGGTCATCGGCCACTCCTGACTTGGTGCGTCTTTACAAGGTGGCCGCTGGGTCCTGGAGAAATGAAATCCCAATGCTGAGTTCATTTGTTAGAAACTGGGTCTGCTTCCCCAGCTGGAGCTTGTTGAATAAGCTAAGCTCTCAACATTGTGAAACTTGGAGCCAAAACTGCCTGGGAGAGGTTTTATTGGGATGTGGGGGGAGGAACAAGTCAAAATAAAGTCCATGGTTGGAGGCTGGTGGCTGTCATTTGCCTCTCGGGAGCACTGCCTTCGTTATCAGCTTGGAAACATGGGTGGCTTTTTTGTTTGCCATTGTTTCTGTCCTGTCAGTGTTGATCTACTTTATTTCTTGATACAGGGTCTTATCATATAGCCCTGGCTGTCCTGGAACACCTTTTGTAGACCAGACTGGCCTTGAATTCACAGAGAGCCATCCATCCAACTGCTTCTGCCTCCCAAGCTCTGGGATTCAAGGTGTGTTTTACCAGTTCCTGCTTTTTACTTTAAATTATATGTGAGCACGCGTGTCTGTGTATGCATCTGAGTGACTTAGGCCAGGAGCAGACATTAGATCCTTTAGCATTAGTCACAGGTGACTGTGGACTGTGACAAGGCTCCCCGGAAACAGACTCAGTCCTCTGGAGCAGTGCCTCTCAACCTTCTAGTCATCTCCTCGGTCCTGAGTTGTTTGTTTCAGCTATTCTGAATTTTAATTTCCTTCTCTTTGAGATGAAGAAAGGAAAGAAAGGAAGGCAGACAGGCAGGCAGACAGACAGACAGATCTGGCAAGGGCCGTTAATGATTTAATGAGGTGCTATTCATCCAGTGCCCGGCATACCCCGCCATGTAGTGTTTAGCCAGGCCCCGTCCTGCCCTTACCTTCCCTGGTTGACTAACCTATATAAAAATAGCTATCGAGTGAGAGCTAAGTGTGTGTTAAAGGTCGGTGTGGGTAATTGTGGTCTCATAATAGTCCTTGAGGACGCTGACGGAAAGCACCACTGAGGGATACAGAGAGACAAGACACAGTCCGTGGGGACAGAGACAGGACTTGGATGCAGGCTCTGAGTGGAGCCCATGTGCTTTGATGGTTTGGGAGGTTCAGGCGTGTGGAGGAGGCCTCTGAGATCCCTGCTGGGATTGGTGAACTGAACGGAGCAGCTGGGTTTCCAGTCTTGGCGATGGCACCAGGCATTCATCCTCACGGGAGATGGATGGACTTGGTTTCCTCATCTGTGAAATGGGAGCATCTGTGCTAACTGGTGGGAGTCCTTTCCTGCTCTCTCATTCCGTGGTCGTGGATTTCATTTGTTGGCTAGCCACGTGCAGCCTACGTTAGGAGACACCTGTCATCTGGACATCCTGAGAAAGCCAGAAGCTTCGTTGTCAGGCTAGGCCACAGCAGACTTAAACTTTAACCTTTTGCAGTACTAGGGATTGAACCCAGGGCCTCTTTCATTCAAGGCAAGTCTCCGTTGCTGACCTATGTCTGCAGCCTTTACATATTTTTTTATTTTGGTCTCGTTAAGTTGACCACACTGGCTTTGAACTTGCAATCTTTTGGCCTCAGCGTCTCAGGTGGTTGAGACTTTAGACTACCACGAGATCTGACAAAACCTAAAGTCTGTTAAAACAGTATTTGACACGAGTTTTACAAGGACCCAGAGGTGTAGTGTTGGAGGTGGGAACCTCTGTCCTGTGCCCCGTTCTTTTAGAAGCAGTTGCTTTGGCCGTTGCCTCTGGTGTGTCTGTAAAGAGGTGACGGATGGTGGGTGGAGCATGGATCCCTTCCGCACTGTGTTCTGTGCTCTCCCCTCCTTCCATGCTGTTGGCTGTGATGAGGAGGTAGACATCTGAAAGCCAGCAGAAGTGACACAGACAGCTCGCCTGGAATGCTGTGGTGGGCGGATGCATGCTGTAGTAGAGGCAGTGCCAGATGTTCCCCAAGCTTCCCAAGGCTGGGTTCTGATCTTGCCCTGTCGACATCGTACAAGACCCGAGCTGCTTATAAAGTAGACCTTGTATTTGGAACAGCTTTGACTGATGGTCAAAGCTACCATCACTAACACTACCTGGTTAATGTGCACATCAGTTGTACATCTGCAGTTTAGTGACCCGGATTTGTTTTTAAGCATGGGTCTCAAAGTAGAAACAGTTAAACTTCTTTGGCTTCAACACAGAAACGGTCTGCTTGTGGCTGAATTCAGTGAGGCTGTGCACTTTAGTAATTCCGCCTCCTTCTTACTTAAAGAATCCCGTGGGTTCAAGAATGTGTGTGTGGTTGATGCTTGAAAAAGCACAGGGCCTGTCAGTCTCCCAGGCTGCAGTGTCCTGGCCCAAGTCCACAGGGTGCCTGTCACCCCAGTCCTTCCTTCCCCAAGGAGGACTCGCCCGACTGACCCTTGCGCTGGCTGCTTGCAAAGGCTGCTGAGTTGCTTCTCTGTGGAGCTTGGGCCTTGGGTGTTGAAACATTCCTTCCTGGTGGCCTTAGCCCCACTTGTGCCACTGAGGACAGAAGGTAAACTGAAAGGGAGCTGTTTTCTAACTGAGGGATATTCTGCAAGATCACGGTCCCATGTCCCAGATCACACTGAGAAAAGAAAAGATAAAGGAGAGGGAAAGGCAGAATTGAGCGTGGAGTGAGGAGAGGGGCGTGGACAGGGTCCCCAGGGCTCGCATACCCATCCCCTCAGGTCTCTCATCCCATCCTGCTGTCCTTTGAGCTCATCTCTTCAGGCTCATCTGACACAGCCTTGAGTTGTTTGGAACAACACAGGACAGGGTGCTGACTCTGGTCACCGCACCATCGCCATCGTATGTGACGATGCTTTTTTTTTTTTTGGTTTTTCAAGACAGGGTTTCTCTGTATAGCCCTGGCTGTCCTGGTACTCACTTTGTAGACCAGGCTGGCCTCGAACCCAGAAATCCGCCTGCCTCTGCCTCCCAAGTGCTGGGATTAAAGGCATGAGCCACCACCGCCCGGCTGTGATTTTATCTTTAGAAAATGCAGACTGAATGTCACAAGGCTCCATTTTACCCTCCCTTTTCCCCAATCTGAAATTATTTGAAAATGAAAAGACAAAAACAAACACCTTTCTTTCTATCCCAATTTTGAGTGTAGAATCCTGACACTGGCCACACATTTAAAGGAAGGCTATGCTGTTCAAGGCCCAGGTACTCATCGGCTGGTGTGGAAGTACTTCCGGGTCAAATCAGAGGTAACCAGAGTCCCTCTGTACGGGGCGGCGGTGGTGGAGTCTACCAAGGCCTTAAACTCTCTAAAGTCCTTCTTTAGTCGTAGGGGGACTGCAGGAATAAGCCATGGTGGTCTCTATCCTTTCTCTTGGTTCAGAACCAGAATGGGCAGTGTGAGGCCTTGGAAGGATTAGGTTAAGGAGCAGGACCTGGCTTGGACACCAAAGCTGTCCAGAGACCAGGAGCTTCCCCAAGATTTGACACCTCCGTGCCTTGCCCCACTGTCCACTCAACATTCTGAAAGGTCATAGCAGTAGTTCCTGGGACAATGGGAAGGCAAGAGTTGCTGGATATTCCATGTAGGCTGTCTTAGTCAGGGTTTCTACTCCTGTGCAAACATCGTGACCAAGAAGCAAATTGGGGAGGAAAGGGTTTATTCAGCTTACACTTCCACATTGCTGTTCATCACCAAGGATGTCAGGATTGGAACTCAAGCAGGTCAGGAAGCAGGAGCTGATGCAGAGGGATGTTACTTACTGGCTTGCCTCCCCTGGCTTGCTCAGTTTGCACTCTTATGAAAATCAAGACTACCAGCCCAGAGATGGCACCACCCACAAGGGGACCTCCCCCCTTGATCACTAATTGAGAAAATGCCTTACAGCTGGATCTCATGGAGGCATTTTCCTCAAGGGAGGCTCCTTTCTCTGTGATAATTCCAGCTTGTGTCAAGTTGGCGCACGGAATCAGCCAGTACAGAGGGAGAGCCCAGATTTCCCAGAGGTCTTGGATTGTGTCTGCTCACGGCACACAGCCACTACCGTGCCTCTCATCCTTCAAAGGTGTCCTCCGACTGACAGAGTTTGTGACCGCATTATTAGATGTCCCACGCAAGAGCCCGGGGACTTGGCCCTGCCACCTCTTGCTGTTGTCTGCATGTGCGTTCTTGATCATCTCTTCTGTCCCTCTCCTGGACTTCTGTGTTGTGATCTGTGTGGAAGGGGCTTGTATCAGAAACATGGGATCAGGGCATCCTCTTGTATGCGAGACAGGCCTCAGGGAGGCAGCCACCAGGATTAACAGGCCTCCACTCCCAAAGTCAAGGCTTGGAGTAGGGAAGGCATGTGACAGAGGCAGTAGGCTGTGACGGCACAGTGACAGGGGGTTTCTGCAATTCAGGCTCCTGGTATGTCCTTCCCTCCTCTCGTTCATGTCCTCTGTCACAGTGAGGTCCTTTAGCCAAGGTGTCCTTTTCAAATGCGTCCACCCACGGACTGGGCCAGAACTATTGTGGCCTCTACAGGGCTGGCCCCAGCTTCTGCTGCTCCTCACACCAGCTCCCCTGCTGAGCCCTGCCTCTTTTTGGCTCCTGTGCTCTCACACCTTGCTTGGCCTTTCTAGTTTATCTTCCTGGGCCATGCTCTACCCTGGCACAGTTGGTCAGCTTCAAACCCTGCTGTCGGGATTGTAAAGGTAGAAACCACCTTGGCTCCCCTGATCACAGGGCCGTGGGCTGAGAAAAGAATGGAGACAGTGGCACCAGCCAAGAGGTGCCAGGAGCAGGCTGAGCCATAGAAAGTGAGGATTTCAGGGCTAGGACTGTGCCGTGTCTAGTACGGTAGTCATTAGCCTGGTGCGGTGGTGGGAGGTATCATTTAAATTAATTAAAATGTGGTGCATTAACAGCAGCAAGAGCTCCTTTAGCAGCCTGTGGTATGCACGGCTTTGCTTCTGAGCCTTTCAGGTAGTTCTGCCAGCCAGCAGGGAGCACTTAACCTTCTCTCCAAACATCACTCGGAGTGCTTTCTTCATGTGTGTTAGAAGTGCTCACAAGGACTCTCCAGGCTAGACCGGATGGCTTAGAGAGCACAGTTTGCAGTGAACTACCCCAGCACCGGTCAGGGAGCCCCAGGATTCCAGAGCGCCCTTGCCAACAGTGCTATGACCTTTGTCCTAGGCAGTACCCCTAACATGGTTGGCGCCACTCCTGCCTGTGTTACGTACTCCACGCTGTCTGTTAAACTGACAGTTGTTTCCACTTCGCCTGTCAGGAAGGAAGCTTTGCTGGCATACATGAGCAACCATCCAAGGCAAGGCAAATTCTTAAAAGCAAAATTTTTTTTTTAAAAAAGCCTAATTTGGACAGAAGGTGGGTGTGGTGACACACACCTGTAGTTCCATCACTTCGGAAACTGAGGCAGGAAATTGCCGTGAGTTTGGGGCCAGCTCAGGCCCGTCTCAAAACAACAGACGAGAAGAATAAAAATCTCAAGCCAAGCAAGCAAGCAGGAATAACACTACGGGTTGGAGGTGTCGCTTGGTGGTTAGAACACTTGCCTGTAAGTGTGAAGCCCTGGTCTCTGTCCCTACCGCATACATGCAAAATAACACACGTGTAGAAAAGTGAACGGCGGCTCTGAGATGACGCACGCCGTGTGGCCCACTTGTCCTTCCTCCAGCAGACTCTGTAGCAGGCCCCCCCACTTTTCTGAAAACAAGCTTGAAGGTGTCAGGGCACCTAATGGAGGCTCCTCCCCTGTAGAAGCTGGGAAGATGGAAAGGCGTCCCCCGAGGGATATCGGCTGCCTCTTACTCAGTGGCCTCTCTCTGGCTCTAGGTGTACCGTCACGTCTAGAGCACGTGATGGCTGTGGTTTAGTGCTGTGCAGCACACTGGAAGCCTTTGGTCACTGCGAATCTCCAGGTATCGCCGAGTGTCCCCAAGGGTTTGTGAAGTCCCAGCAGTATTTATTTATATTGAAAATTAAAGGGGAGTGGTTGTTGTTTTGAGATGGGGTCTCGCTGTGTAGCCCTGGCTGGCCGGGAAGTCACTTTATAGACTAGGTTGGCCTTGAGCGCAGTTGGCCTTGAACCTGCCTCGTGGCGCTGAGGTTGCAGGTGTGTGCCGTCATGCCCAGCTTGATCTCCTTTATAAAGAGTTCGTTTACCTCACAGTTTTAGAGAGTGGAAGTCCAAATTGCATCTCATGCCAGTGGAAGTGTGTGTGTGTTGTCTATATTCTATTTATTGTGATGGCACAAGCCACACGGCCTCTTGAAAACCCCAGGGGACACTCATGAGAAGACACTCACTTCAAGGTAAAAAGGACCATGGGACACAGCCAGTGGGATAGTTCAGTGACCAGAGACACTTGCCACCAAGCTTGATGACTTGAATTTGGTCCCTGGAGTCAATGTATAGGTGACAGGAGAGAATGAACTATACAAATTCTTCCCCCAGCCTCCACATGAGGGCCACGCTTGCATGTACCTGTACACATCATATACACATCAACCCTGGCTTCCACATGAAGGCCATCCACACATGCCCACCCCCATATCATATACACATCACCCCTGGCCTCCACGTGAGGGCCACGCTCCCATGCACCTGTACACATTATATACACTCTATTTTTAAAAGAAGGATAAAGTCAAGAGCCCCACTTTACTATGGAAATGGGTTCCAACATCAGGCTCTCAGGAGAGTTCTGAGGGACCCCTCTCCCAGTGGATCCGTAGACCATGCTAAGGGAACCACTGGGGACCAGTGCACACTGGATTAAAAGGTTCACTGTCTAGAGTGAGATACTTGCCTATCTTGCAGCCTCAAAAAGACCGTGTCGCCTGGCTCTGGTTGTCTTATCTGCATGCTGGGCCTGTGGTTCCTGTTGAGCCTGTCCTACAGGGTCATTTCCAGGTTCAGCTCATGTCTTTGAGGCCTCTCTCCCCAATCCAAAGCTGTGTATTTATAAACAGCATCACCAAGGAGCCTTTGAAGTACATGTCACCTCTGATATGTAGGACAGTTATTTTTAAAGAGCTGACATCCTGTCGCCGTGCCCCTGCTTCTGGGGACACCTCCATGAAGCCATTCATTAGTCTCAGTTTACAAGTGAGGTAGTAGAAGCTTGGATAAGCCAATTGGCCAGAAAGCAGGGACTTGTCCCCAGCGTGTAACACTGGCACGCTGTTCCTGAGGCTCACTGGCTGGGGAATGTCTTAGCTGGAGTTCTTATTCTACGCGGGGCTGTGTTTTTGACACACTGACACATTCAAACAGAGATTGCCCCTGTCAGCAATTCTCTGCTTAAATAAATTACCCTTCAGTGAGTCACCTAGGTTGAAGATCTAAGACGTCACGCAGAGGGAACCAGTTTAGAACTCTCTTGGAGTGCAGATTTTTAAGTCCGATGGATTGCTGGGTGTGGTAGCACACGCCTATGAACACCCGCACTTAGCTTAAGTGCCTGGCCAGCCTGGGCTTTATGGCAAGCCCTCTCAAAACCGCAGATTACCAGCCCTGGGCTAGTAAATGGTTGCTTTATTGGGGGGAGGGGGACCTTGAACTCCAGACCTTCCTGCTTCTACCTCTCAGGAGCTGGAACTACTCACGGGTGCACCCTTGCCCAATGGCTCACATGTTAAAGACCCGCCCATCTTCTGGAGGTGTTTGCCCTTCCCTTCTCCGTGGGTCATCTCCCAGAAAAAACGATGTTTTGTGCACTCAAGTCTGAAGTGTCCCTACTCCATTTAGGAGGATCATTTGACTGTGACATAGGTGACAGGGAACCAGAGTGAGGTCTTTTCTTTACTAGGGAATGGAGCAGAAGGCACCAGTCTGTGGCAACCAGCTGTTCAGATAGTATCTAAGGAAATCATCTTAGTTCAGTTCAGTCTTGTCAACTCAGCTCCAGAGACAGAAGTCCTCCAGCGACGAGTTGCTCTTAATTACAATGCTGATCTGGGGGTAGGATGCAGATTGGCCTTCCTCTCCCTACTCACTTAAATGTAACCAATATAGTAACTAGCTAAAGGTCCCTAGGTCAGTCTCGTGGTTTTTATAGGTCCACTTGAATTGCATTTGATAGAAGTCCAATCCCAGATCCTTTGGAGGAAACAGAAAGCAAGGGTGAAGGTGGTGATGGGGGGCAGGGGTGGGGGGCTGCCTTAAGTGAGAGAGCAGTAGAACAGGGCTGCTGGGCACTTCTGTCACACGTCTGTCACCTCTCCTGGCTCCAGGGTGACAGTTCAGAGTTACTCCATGCCTCCACCCATCCTGTTAGCCATCTCGATGGGGAAGTTTCTTTTGCTACGTTTCAGAACCTCTTTAGAATGAAGCCTCATTACTTCCGGTGCTTCGGCCTCCTTCTCCACAATCACTATGGCTGGGAGTATCGTCGCTGATTGGCCAGACTGTCACTTGACCGTTCTTGGGCCCAGAGGCGCTCTGCCAGCGGCTGAGCCCTGGGGTTGAGGCCGTTGGTTGGGCAGGTGAAGATTTTGGTTTGTGGGCTCCTTTACCTCAGTCCTTTGGGGAAATTGTCACTCAAGTAGACAAGATTTCTGGCAAAACTAAGAACCAGATCAGGTTACCCCCTCCCCCAACAAACAACTGGAGTGGGAGTTGTCCCTGACTCTGTTGCCTGCCTGCGGATCCTAGTCCCTTAACTGGGCAGCCTCAGTGGGTGAGGGCGTGCCTGTCCAGCAGTGAGGGGAGGATGGGGGAGGGGCTGTGTAAGGGGGGAGGCTGGGAGGAGAGGCGGGGCTGTGACCCAGATGTAGAGTGAATAAGTAAATAAATTACTGGTTAAAAAAAAAAAAGTAAATAACTTTATCTCAGGAAAGAGGAGCCTGTTAGCTATGACCACTTTATAATCTGTGGAGGCTGGATGGAGCTGATCACGTGATACCCAGGCGTATAGCTCATTGTCGGGAAAACGTGATTATTAGACCCATCTCTTGCCCACTGCCCCCCACCCCCACCCTCACACTCTTGAGAGTCTTGGAAGGATGTTAGCCAAGCTGGTGGGCCCCAAAGAACCACCCAAGGCATCTTCAGAAATACTCAAAACCCTGTGACAGTGTGAGAAGTTCCAAATACAATCAGGTCATTTTCCTGAACTCCATCACAAGCTGTGATCCCGGCCTCCCAGGGAGGCTAAGGCAGAAGGAGGGTTATACGTTTTCAAGGTCAGCTTGGGCTACAGTGGGAGATCCTGTCTCAAAAAGCAGAAAGCAAAACAACAAAACCAACCGATCAAGCAACCTCTCCTCTCCCTGCCCAGCATGGGTGATGAGTCAGGAGCTGAGCTGGATGGACAGCTTGCAGACGGCATCTGAGGAGGACTCGAGTCCTCACTTAGGGCTTGTGTAACCAAGGGCAGGGCTCCATCTTATAACGTTCCAGGCACCCCGAACTGGGAAAGCTTGTGGACTTCCTGAGTCTTAGGAAATTCCCATTTCCCTCCAGGAGGAGAAAGCTGGATGCAACACAAAACCCTGATGACCATGACCCAGAACTGGGGCCAACGCCTGTGTCAGAAGTTGCGATCTGGGCTCTGGAGCTCCCAAAGGCAGCAGAGCACATAACTTCATGTGTTCTGGAAGGTCGGCTATGTTGTCAGACCCATCTGCCAAGCCCACAGCCCGAGATGCTAAGGGGATGAATTAGAAGAATTGATCCAAGCCTCCTTCAGCCCCACGAGATGCCACATTTCCACAGGAACAGCACAAGTTCTTCAGGTTAATTGTGAGGAAGGCCCTTTCCACATGGCAAACATCTGGCTCCCTCTGATGCCTGAAAATATTGCCACTCCCTTCCTCTTCTCAGCTAAGCAAGGCCATTGCACTCTTCTGGGGATCAGCTCTCCACCCCCTATCCCCCCAGCCCCCACCCCCACAACCCCATGTGTTCCCTCTGGCCTCCATGCAGATCCTGCCTACTTCTCTGAAGGTTTTCTGGGAGTCTCCTCTGCAGTCAATGGTCTGGTGAGAATCTCTGCTTCTGAGTCCACGAGGACCCCACACACCCATCAGACCCCACACACCCTCAGGGATGCCCTGAGGCCAGGGTCCTGCAGGTGGAAACCCGCAGTCAGTGTTTAACATCTGAGTCCCAGGGTTTAGGGCTTTGTGGGAGTGTAGGGAATGCTGCAGTCGTATGGACCAAAGCCACCAAAGGCAACCGAGAGTTTTTCCCCAGGGGACCAAGGAGGTTTTGACACACCGCTGAGCTTTCTGACATTGTAGTCACTGGACAGATTTTTTACAAGTAAATTACGGGGTATGATGGTGAATGCCTATGAAATTTCAGTACTGGGAAGGCGGAGGCAGGAAGATTGAGAGTTCAATGCCATATTGAGACTATTCTGAGTATGTAAGGGAATGAATGAATGATTGATGGATTGATTGATTGATTGATTGATTGAAAAACTCTAAGTGTGAGTGTCACTAAAGTAAGTTGCAAATGGGTTTTCTTCTCAGTCGCATGACCAGCTTGAAGGCATCATATAGCTGATGGCAGCCACTGGTTGGACAATGTAGATAGTTGACTGGCTTGTAAGGGATTCAGGGTCCTGGCCATGTGTGAACTCCTTCCTGGTGTCTCTGGACAGATGCAGCAGATGTTTGCCGCTTCCTTCTAAAACTTGGTGATAATTCCTTCATCTTTTCCCCTGACTATAGGATGCACGCCAGAAGTTCCGATCTGTCCTGGTCGAGGCGACGGTGAAACTGGATGAACTGGCGAAGAAAATCGGCAAAGCCGTGGAGGACTCGAAGCCCTACTGGGAGGCCCGGAGGGTGGCAAGGCAGGTAAGGCGGCCTGAAGGTGTCTGCTCTGCCCGTATCCCCCACCAAAGGTTAAAAGCACCTGCCCCATGGCCGCCTTCCATCAGCCTTCTTATACCCCGCTTCATTGGCCCCATCCAGCTCATGATGCCATTAATAGAGTGAGAGCCCTGATTCAGATGGCCCTTGTCACATGACCTGTGGTGGCTGAAGCCTCTGAGTTGAGGAGCTGTGGACTTGTGGCACTGTGGCTGTGTCCAGCACTTCCTTCTGTGTGGCCCTCCTCTCTTAGAGGCTGCCTGAGGCGCACGGCGGAGGACCCTTGGGTAGCCCTTCTCACCTTTGACCTGTTAGAGTCTGTGTTTACCGTGAGAGCGGCTCCACGTGCATGGCTTTGTCTAGGGTTTTACATACAGAAGGGATCAGATACAGAAGGGATTGATGGGCAAACAAGCGATGATGGGCGCCTGAGGAGCCACAAGGTCATCCTATGTCCTCTTCCACCCCCACCCCCCACCACCCCGCCGAGCTTAGAAGTCTCTCCCCAATCTCACCCACATCCCTCCAAAGTCCTTCCTGCTCATAGCTGGGTGAGCAAAGCAGTCTGGTTGGCTTCATCCAAATCATGCTTGGTGGGCGGGGACCCATCTGGCTACGGCACATCCTGGAGTGAGTCTTACAGCCTTCATTTTCTGTACCCCCAGTCTCCTTGGTGGGAGGGAACTGTGTTGGGAGGCACCTCATCTGCTGGGAAGCAGTAGATTGTGGCATATCTCTTTCTTCTCATATCTTCTCTTGACCCTAAGCATAATAATCAAGATCATCACGGAGTCCCTCGGGCAACTATTCAGTTGTCAGGTGTAGCCAGACCAGGTCCTAGCTGGTGGGTGACCGGGTACAATGGACAGAGCCAAACTGAGTCCTGATAGAACCGGGGTTAGATGTGAGCCTGCAATGCCTCTCTCATACCTCTTTCCCGGTGGTGGCTGGTGGGCAAGTAAGGCAAGGGTTGGAATGTCTCTGCCCTCAGCCCCAAGGGACCCCCGTCTCTATTAGAGGAACCAGAAGGGTGCACAAGGGTGCCCAAGTCTGAGGCAGGAGGATGTTACCTTTCATTCTGTGGATGTGGATGATGAGCTTGGGCAGATGCTGTGAGTGGCCCTGTGACCTTTCTGACAGTAGGAGAGTGTCCACCTCAGCTGCTGCCAAGTGGGGCTTCCTGTTTTCTTCCTCCACCTCATCCCCGCCCCCTTCCTTTTGATGTTCACAAACCCCTCAGACCATGCCCCAGCAAGGTTGGTATCTGAGAGCACTGCCAAGCACCTCCTTCAAGTGTGTGCTGTGAGCGTTTGCATCCCATTCTTGAGATGCTGGTGGTGCGGGGCCAGCACTGTTAGGACCTAATGAGAGGATGTGTCTGACAGTGGGATCCCTGTGTGAGCTTGGATTTCAGTCTCATTTTTTTAAAAAATCATTTATTGTGGAAAACTTAGGACCGGTTTACTGGCTCCTCCCTCCCCTCCTTCCCCCTCCCCATTCTCCATATTCAAAGGTGGATGCCTGTATCCCCCATCCATCATCTCATTGAACCCCATTGGGTATTTACCAGGAGAACAAGCCTTTCTGTAAATATATAGCCACAGAACCAGCAGAATCGTAATGGCATCAGAACCCTGCATTGCCTTGCTCCCAATATCAAATCATCCTCCTGACAGTAAATCAGACCCATCCTGTGACCCCTTGGCCAAGTTCAAGTTGTACCAAGAGGAGCCAGACCATGCCATCTTTTCTGAACTTTGCTGGGGGCAGGGGACTGGGTTTGATTTCTTTGAGAGCTTTTGTATTTGGGCCCAAGTTTGTTTTTGAAGGCTGCTCTGATGTCTGTATTCCATCTGGCTGTCAGCACGAGGATGAGGGCAGTGTGGCTTGTGTCTCAGCTTGCCCTGCCCTGTGCGGTCTAAGTGCCTGTCCAGTGCCACAGGTAGTCCAACCTTTGCTTATCTGCTGGCTTTTGTTTTGTTCTCCCCCTCCAAACCCCCAACCCCCCTACCCCAGGCCCTGTCAACCATCCTTCTGCTTTCTTTCCTAAGGGCTTGACTACTCTAGATGCCTCCTGAGCATCGGGTATTGAGGAATGTTCCATGTTTGTGAGCGGCTTATCTCATTTGACATTTGTTTTGTTTTGTTTTGTTTTGGAGACAGGGTTTCTCTGTATAGCCATGGCTGTCCTGGAACTCACTCTGTAGACCAGGCTGGCCCTGAACTCATCATTTGCATTTGACATTTGTACCTAGTGTTCATCCCTGGTGTGTCACATCAGAGTTCCCTCCATTTGTCTGTATATTTATTGAGACAGGGTCTTACTGTGTGGAACCAACCGGCCTCAGAGAGAGCTCCCTGCCTCTGCCTCCTGAGGTAGGGCATGGGGAGGTCAAAGGACAACACGTAGGGACAGTGTGGGTTCTGGGGATCAAGCTTAGCTCCTTCATCCTCTGAGCCGTCCCTCCCAGTGGCCCTCCCTCGGTTTTAGGGTGAATGTCATGCCCCTGTGTGTGTGTGACCACATCGTGTTTATCTGTCAGCATTGGCCGTCTTGTTATTTTTAAAGGGTTGGGATGTGCAGAGCCCTTTGTAGTCTGTAAGGACAGTGCCAGCATGAAATGACAAGGTCAGAAAACCCAGAGATGCTGCATGTCGGGTGCTTATGGGACCACATGAGGCCATGCTCTACATTTAACCTTCTTTAGATGACTCACTAAGGGAGGAAACATTTGAAATTTGTAGAATGACTCGGCTGGGAGAGGGCTGGCAGAGCTCTGTCTGTGCACCAGAAAGTGTGGCTTAGAATCCCAGGTTACCAGTTAGCTGTGGGATCCTCAGCGGGTCTCTTAATGGCTGACCCTTCCTCTTCTCATAAGATGGATTGTCTGCTGTCACTCGTGACTTAGTGCCTTGAAACGCTTATTCAGCACATGGCTTTGCCTAGCTTATAGCCTTGCCTAGCTTATAGCTTTGCCAGGCAGGTTTTTGTTTGTTTGTTTTGTTTTGTTTTCTTGATCTCAGGCGTGACTGCTGACATTGTCTGTATGCAGTCAGTTTGCTCCAAGTGGCTCATCTTGCATGGGCCTTGTTTGTTAGACATTTGGCTGGTTGTCTCTTACGGTGGCACGGGTAGCTGTCTCTCATTTAGCAGGACAGACTGGTCCTTTCACATGGTGTTGGATTTCAGGAGCAGAAAGAGCATGCCCTCCCTAGGTCACTGCTTGATTGTACATTTGTTGATATCCTTCTGGCTGGAGTGGGTCCCATGGCCAAAACAGCCTTCACCTGGAAGGTTTATGATCTATAGGCATGTATGTGATCTACTCTGGCAATTGAATTAGTATCTGGGAAGTGTTATTTAGAGAAATGCATTATGATAGATATTTTTCTGTCAAATATTGTATATCTATGATGAGCCTGCTGACTTAAAATATACAGTAGTAGCTAGAGAGACAGCTTGGCAGTTTAGGACAGGACCCCAGTGGTTCTCAGCACCAACATCTGACAGCTCATGGCTCCCTGTAACTCTAGCCCAGGGGATCTGAGACCACATGTATACACACTTAATTAAAAAGAATGAAGATAACACTTTTTTAAAGATACAATAAAAGCCAAACAGTACCAAACACCCTAGGACAGTTTTAGAAACGGACCTTTGCTGGCCGGGAGGGGAATCTATAAGTCATCAGTAACCAAATGCATTCCACAAGTGCAGCCACTTCCCCTTCTTCTCCCGAGCTTCATTATGTCCCCCAGATGTTCCCCTCGCACTTACGAGAGCGGACACGTGTTCACGCTGGCAAATCTCCTCTTCCTTTCTCTGGGTGTGGATTCCACAGTGGACTCATTACCTAACTCGTGGCCATCAGCTCCGTAACTCATGCTTGCCTGGAGCTCAGCCAGTACACATCTCTGCTCCACGAGGCACATCGCACTCCAGAACCCACCCGCACCAGAATCACTATGTCGTTGCCCCCTGGGGCTTAGTTTAAATAGCAAAATCAGCAAAGAGAACAGAGACGATGTCACCAGATGGACTGTGGAGAGAGTGTACTCGTTTACTATGTAAGAACAGAAACAGAAGGCAGAGTTACCTCAGCTCAGAACATGACTCGGGTGACTGTTGCTGTTATAGCTCCCCCTTCAACGACCCGGGAGTACCCCCACGCACAGATTTGGGGTTAGGAGGAAAGCTTAGCAAATAGCTACGTGTGCAGGTATGGAATCTGTAAGTGAGGGGTTCAGTAAAGACCCGGGGGCTCGGCCGTTAGTGTGCTGACCCCCACACTTGTCCAACATCTCCGAGGGACGCTACTGGTCAGGGAGCCTGGGAGACGGCGGCGTGCTTGAGTCCTGTAGGCAAGAGAGAAACTGGGAACACCAGGAAAACGAAGGTCTAAGGGAGGAAGGGACACGAAGTATGGACATGGGTACGTGTGTGCCTGCTCAAGGACCCGGGGAAAGAGGCCAGGCGGCCGAAGCACCACTCAGGAAGGATCACGACGGGCCAGCGAGAGACAGTGCACAGGCTGCAGAGTGGCTGGAGCATGGTAGGCAAGGTCTATAGGAAAACACTTACGTTGTGTGGTGTCCCCGCTGTTTTGTTTTGGTTTGGTTTGAGTCGGGGTCGTCTAAGGTGGTCTTCCGGGAGGTGGGATTGCAGCTGTGTCCTGTCATGTCCAGGGCTGCAGCGCCACCTGTTTGAGCTCTACCAACATGTCAGCAGGCATCCTGACTGGTGATGTCGTTTTCTTCCCTTAAAAAAACAAACTTACCAGCAGATCCAGCAATACCTCTCCTGGGCATACACCCAGAAGATGCTCCAACTGGTAATAAGGACACATGCTCCGCTATGTTCATAGCAGCCTTATTTATAATAACCAGAAGCTGGAAACAACCCAGATGTCCCTCAACAGAGGAATGGATACAGAAACTGTGGTACATTTACACAATGGAGTACTACTCAGCTATTAAAAACAATGAATTCATGAAATTCCTCGGCAAATGGATGTATCTGGAGGATATCATCCTGAGTGAGATAATTCAATCACAAAAGAACTCACTTGATATGTACTCACTGATAAGTGGATATTAGCCCAGAAACCTAGAATACCCAAAATACAATCTCCAAAATACAAGAAAATCAAGAAGAAGGAAGACCAATACGTGGGTACTTCATCCCCCCACAAAATAGGGAATAAAATGCTCATGGAAGAAGTTGCAGAGACAAAGTTTGGAGCTAAGATGAAAGGATGGACCATCCAGAGACTGCCCCACCTGGGGATCCATCCCATAATCAGCCACCAAACGCAGTCACTATTGCATATACCAGCAAGATTTTGCTGAAAGGACCCTGATATAACTATCTCTTGTGAGGCTATGCCAGTACCTGGCAAACACAGAAGTGGATGCCCACAGTCATCTATAGGATAGAACACAGGGCCCCCAATGGAGGAGCTAGAGAAAGTACCCAAGGAGCTGAAGGGGGCTGCTACTCTATAGGTAGAACAACAATATGAACTAATCAGTACCCCCAGAGCTCATGTCTCTAGCTGCATATATAGCAGAAGATGGCCCAGTCAGCCATCATTGGAAAGAGAGGCCCCTTGGTCTTGCAAACTTTATATGCCCCATACAGGGGAAGACCAGGGCCAAGAAGTGGGAGTGAGTGGGTAGGGTATAGGGAACTTTGGGATAGCATTTGAAATGTAAATAAATATCTAATAAAATAAATTTTAAAAAACTCAGAGAAGGGCAGTAAAAAAAAAAAAACAAACAAACTCATTTTTATTTGATGTGTATGAGTGATTTGCTTACACATGTCTATGTACCATGTGTGTGCCTTGGTGCCCTCTGAAGAGAGTGTCAGCTCTCCTGGAACTGGTGTTTTGGATGGTTGTGAGCCACCACGTAGGTGCTGGGAATCAAATTTGGTTCCTTTGGAAGAACCATTATACAAATGATAAAACCCGAATTGGAGCCTTGTTTCTTGGGCCTCTTCCTGAGAGAACACGAAGCAGGCTAATGCCAAGTGGCCCAGGAGTTAGTTGTGGTCAAGACTGTGCGATGGTCAGCCTGGCCAATAGGAGCTTGTCAGGGACAGGGTCTGGCCTGGGTGTTTGAGATTTCTCAGAACAATTAAGTGGAGGTGACTGGATGCCTTAATGGGAAGGCAGGAAACTCAGAGGGACAGGAAGATGAAGACAGGATGTGTATAGATTGCCAAGAGTCAGAGGTCAGAGATGGAGGAGAGAGGTGAAGGCATTTGTTTACACGCCTGAGGAGCTTCCTTTTGGGGCAGGTTTGGGGTAGGTTAAGCTGGCCTTGAGGCTCTGCAGCTCTGAGTGACAAGCTGTACCAGGCAGCTGGGCCTGTGGCGGTCAGAGCATTTATATCGAGGTGTCCGAGTGGGATTAGCTTCCTTATTCTCAGAGGATGGTAGGTTGAGGAAGGACAATGTGGTGCCCAGTCCCTGTGAGGAGAGCAGGAAGAACTGGACCCGGGCTTGCCTGGTCTGGCTGCTGCCTCTGACGGCTGGCACGTTGTGGGCACTCAGGATGGTATAAGTTTGGCTGAGCAGCCCACAGGCAGACTGAGGAGCCCTGCAGGGCACACAGCAGCCAGAGGAGTCTACAGTCACCCTCTCCACCTCCTGCCTTCTCTGGGATGACCAGAGTTTCCTCCTTTTGTTGTGTCTTACATTTAATGGCGTGTGTGAGTCTGTCTGTTCATGAGTGCCTGTGCTTTAGCATGTAGATGGCGTGATCAGAGACCACGTTTAGTAGTCAGTTTTCTCTTTCTACTGTGTGGTCCTCGGGAATGGACAAGGACTGTCAAACCCGCTGGCCCGTTCTGCTAAAGGTGCTTGTTATAGCCTGGGCCCCTCCGCGACGCACGTTTCCCCTCAAATTTCGGTACGGCTTCATCATGTCTCCTTCCAATGTTAATTTCTGCCCAGTCAGAATTAACTCACCGTGGGGCTTGGGTGAGGAGGTCTGGCTTGATGACGTCCATCCCTGTGACCCTGGTCACATTCTTCCGGGTGGCCACAGGCCAGGTCTGGGAACTGCGTCATCCGCGCTGCCGGAGGTGAGCCTGTGGTGGAGTGAGGGGGCACTTGTCCCGAAGCAGAGTGATTTAAGGTGGGTGTGTCGGAAGGGCAAGGTTACTTCTCCCTTGCCCAGAGGATGTGCCCTGCCTTGCAGGATTGGCTGGAGCGTCTGGGAAGGAGAGTGGCGGCATTTTGGAAGCCTAGATTTTTCAGTTCTTATCTTTGTTTTTTTTTTTTGTTTTGTTTTGTTTTGTTTTCTGGTGTGTTGAGACAAGGCCTTGCTTTGTAGCTCTTGAGTAGCCTGAAACTCCATATGTAGGCCAGGCTGCCCTTGAACTCAGTAATCTTCCTCTGCCTTCTGAAGGCTGGAATTAAAGATGTGGGCCACCACGTCTGGCTTTTTTTTTCCCCCAAGGTAAGTTTTCATTATGTAGTCCAGGGTGACCCTGAACTCCTGACCCTCCTGCCTCAGACTCCCAAGCATCGGGATCACAAGTGTGCGCATGCCACCATGCCCCGGAAGCCACTTTTGGTTGGTTTGATTGAGACAGGGTCTCACTGTGTAGCCCTAGCTGGCTTGGAACTTGCTATGTTGATCAAGCTGGCCTGAAATTCAAGAGATCTGCCCACCAAGTATTGAGCTTACAAAGGTGTACAGCATCACACCTGGCTGACAGCACTCTGGAATGAGGATGGGCTCAGGATGAATGGCAGCTTCTGCAGGCTAAAGCCCCCAGCACAGAGGGACATGTCTTGGCTTCTGTGAGCTGTGCCACTTCCTGGGGTTGGCTGTACCTCCAGCTTGGCTACCTAGCCCTGCCTTAGGCATCTTGGCTTAGGGCTAGAACTAGAAATAGCTACGGTTCTGCCCACCTGGAGGCCTCCCTGGCAGTGGCACAGACCACTTACTTGAGCTTTTTCTGAGTGCAGGTGGCCGCAAGGCGGGCCCCGAGTGCTGGCCATGCAGTCTCAGCCAGGGAGCGAGGCCGAATGAGCCACTGCCATCCTTGGAACTCTAACTGTGATTTGATTTGCGTTTTTCCTTCCCTCTGGCTTGTCACTGGGATGGCCGATCCCCCGCAAGCGCTGCCAGTTCTGCAGCACATGCTTTCTGAAGCCAGCGGATGTGCTTGGCACCGACTGCAGCACGACAGGGAGAGGGGAAGTTTGTTGTAGAGATCTCTGCACTGTCTGAAACCTCAGCGCTCCTTGGATGTTTCTGGTTAGCTGCTCTATCTTTTTATTTCATTGGGTTTTGTTTTGTTTTGTTTTGTTTTGTTTTGTTTTGTTTTGTTTTGTTTTGTTTGAGATAGGCTCTCGCTATGTAGCACAAGCTGGCCTGGAGCTTGCAGTCCTCCTGCCTCTGCCTCCTTAGTGCTGAGATGACAGGCCAGACACACCACACCCGGCTTGTGCTCCCATTCTCACCAGAGTGATGGCATTGAAGAAGAGAGTCCCCTTCCTTCCCTCTCGGACACCATGGGCGTTCCTTGGAAAGAGTGACAAAGGATTAATCATTCAGTTACAGAAAGTCAGTGTAGTTGTGTTTCTGTTGCCAGTTTGGGCAATTCAGGTAGGCCTTTTTATACTGCTAAGCAGCGTGGTTTGAGCTCTGGCCAGACGGCAGGATTCCTCAAGAACACTTAGTACATTTTCTGTTCCTGTTTTTTTTTACTTTGGGGGTGCCCCATGCTTTCTTCCTTTCTCTCTTCTTTCCTACCCCGACATGTGACTTTAAATTTTCCCCTTTCTCTGTACTGAAATCATCGAGACAGTAGCCAGGCCACATAGTATTGTAGTTGTAGAGTGGGCTCTTACTTAGCTATTACTGTAAACCTTCAACCTTGGTTCCTTGATCAATAAAATATGTCGATTTAACAGTAAAAAAAAAAAAAAAAAAAAAAAATTTCCCCTTTTTCCTCCTATGAAAATGGATCCTTAATATATATGTATATTATATATGTATAATATATACTCATATGTATTATATTTATTACCTCAAAAAGCAGATAAACATAAAGCCACCTAAGTGAACTCATTCACACCAAGAATCAAGAAGTAGATGTTGGGACAGCTTAGGGATGGACAAACTCGGAGCTTTCAAGTAGTTGATTTGAAAAGGTTCTTGTGGTTTAAGATACCCTACTTCCAGCCCAGTGTAGACAGTGTTTATCCTAGTCAGGGGCTTCTTGGCGTTCGAGGGAGGGAAACATGCATGCTCCCCTAAGCATGAAACACTTAGAAGTCCAGACTTGGGCAGTATTTTCTCATCTGTCCTTCCTCCCTTCCCTCCCAGAGCCTTGTACCCAATAACCATATAGGATATGCACTGAGACGCACCTCCAGACCTGGGAGCCGTGTATTGTCTGCAGTGGAATGAGTGGCGCCTCTAAGCCAAACCTAGGATTGGCAGCATACTCTGTTAAAGCCGTAGTATTTGGGGGGTTGGGGGTGAAGGTTGTTTGTTTAAATGTCTCTCCTGCCTGGTGTGGTGGATCGCGTCTATAATCCCAGCCCTTTCGAGGCTATGGCAAGAGGATTGCCATGAGTTCGAGACCAGCCTGACCTGGCAGACCGCCTCTCCAATAAAACAAAATAACAACAACAACAACAACAACAACAACAACAACAACAACTAAACATAGAAAGATCATGACATGTAACATTAGGGGCTAGACATTAAAAGGTGATATTCCTGGGCTGTTGAGATGGCTCAGCAAATAAAGTTACTTGCTGCCAAACTTGACATGGCAGAAGGAGAGACCAAGAGACCGACTTTAACCTTCACGTTGAACACCTCAGCACGCCTGAGCATGCACGTGCTCCTGTGTGCGCACACAATAGATAACACAAAATGGTATTAAAAATTTTAAGGTGTTTCTCTGAAATGTACATTTAACGGAACTCCTGTATGTATGTAGTAGTTAATTTTTTTTATTAGATATTTTCTTTATTTACATTTCAAATGCTATCCTGAAAGTTCCCTATACCCTCCCCCCACCCCTGCTCCCCTACCCACCCACTCCCACTTCTTGGCCCTGGCATTCCCCTGTGCTGGGTTAGGGTTAGGGTTTGCAAGACCAAGGGGCTTCTCTTCCCAGTGATGGCCGATTAGGCCATCTTCTGCTACATATGCAGCTAGAGACAAGTAGTTAATTTTTTAAAAAAGTGGATGTACATGTGTGTATGTAAGCAGGCACCTGGGAGACCCACTGAGGTGAGTGTCCTGGTCCTCTGCAGGAACATGCTGATGTAAAACCACAGTTCTCACCACACAGGGAATAAGAGGTTATTCTAGAACTGGATTTGAGTGACCAAGTCCCAGGAGACTCAGAACTAGGTTACCCCAGGTTCTGTGTTCCTGCACAGAAGCAGTTTCCCGGAGTTTTATAGTAACAAAACAAGGAGGGCAATAAATGAAGGCATTTGAAAGTGCACTAGTAGGGTGTATTCCAGAGTTCTCTCTAACTAGATGGGTGGTGTCCCCTAGAGGGCTGAGACACTGCTGAAAGCTCGTGGTATGCTAAGTTGATAAATTCCAGAAGGTTTTTATCTGTTAGTCACAGGATGTTCCGATAGGGACTAGGCAGGGAATGGCTTATTGGAATGGGGGCAGCCTCTAGCTAACCGAGATAAGGTAATTGGCCTCTGGACCTGTGACATTCCAACCTCTGCACATCACTGTGGGTCTAACCAGTCAATCAGCCTTCCTAGCCTCAGCTTCTTTCCAGGAATTCCCCTACGAGCAGTATGCACTCTTAGCCCCCACCCCCAACCCTCTCATATTTATTCTCATAGGTTAAATCTGGACCCTACCGAAGCAGGAGCCTGCAGTGAGGCACTATCAGGAAAGTTTGGGGTATTACCCACCCTTCCTTTGGGCTTCTGACCCACGTCTTGTGGAGCCATGCAGGCCTGTTTTGCAGGGACCCATTGCTTAGCTGGGCATGAGCCTGGTTCAGGCATGAGTGAAGAGTGGTGCTGAAGAGAACTCGGCGTGTGCATGCTGTGCCGGGCAAGCAGCAAGCCCAGGGAATCTCACTCCGATAAAAAACTGGAGGTTTTTCCTGGTCTATGATCCCTACAAACAAAACTGCTGGGAGCTGGTCAGTCCCACACAGAATTCCAAAGGGCTTCTTGCAAGGCAAAGTCAGCTGGCTCTCTCTGAAGAATCTTCTGGAATTTGGGCCCCTCAGAGGCTGTTTCTTCCGTTGACTTCTCCAGCCGCTTTCTGGTTTTTCTCTTTCCTCCTCCTCCTCCTCCTCCTCCTCCTCCTTCTCCTCCTCCT
>NC_034597.1:22649937-22697270 GCF_900095145.1 Mus pahari | reverse complement strand
TCTTCTTCTTCTTCTTCTTCTTCTTCTTCTTCTTCTTCTTCTTCTTCTTCTTCTTCTTCTTCTTCTTCTTCTTCTTCTTCTCTCTCTCTCCCTTCATTTATTCATTTATTGTTTGTTTGTATATTTTGAGACAGTTTCACTCTGTAACCTATACTGACTTAGAACTCACAATGTTGCTTAGGCTTGTACTCATGGCAATCCTGCGGCCTCAGCTTCCTTAGTACAGAGATTAACTTCTTGAGCTATTATGCCGCCCCCCTTTGCTCTTTATTTGCATTTGTTAATTGCTAGAGCAGTGGGTTTCACGCAGTAAGTTCACAGATGCATGTGCTAGTCTTTGGTAAAATTCACTGCCCTGCTGCCGTCTCATCTACTTATGCTGTCCTTCTATCATGTCTGCTAAAGAATGAAGTTGATTGTTTTATTTTGAGACAGGACAGCTTTGAGCTTTCAGTCTCCTGCTTCAACCTGTCTGTGTTTTGAGAGCCTGTCTCATGTAGCCTAGGCTGGCACAGAACTTTGTGGCCACCAGCGATCATGATCGTCCAGTCCTCCTGCCTCAGTCTTCCTTGTAGCGAACAAAAGTGCAGACTACACACCTGGCTTCCTCTTTTTAGCTTGGTTTCTACATATGAGATAGAACATGAGATGGCTGCCTTTCTGCCTAACGTAATCATCTGTGTTTCAGTTGTCAGCATGACGGTCTAGAGTCAGAGTCATCTGAGAGGAAAATCTCAGTGGAGGAATTGCCCAGCTCAGCCCCGTCTGTGAGCAGTCTGTGTGGGTGGGTGGTGTTATCATTAATTCCTGCAGGAGGATTGAGCCTTGTGGGCGATTCCATCCCTCTGCAGGTCTGGTCCTGGGCTATGTAAGAAAGCTAGCTAGCTAAGCATGAACCTGTGAGTGAGCCAGCTAGGGTCAGCATACTCTGGTTTCTACTGTGTCCCCTTGCTAGGAGTTTCCTGATGAGAGGTGATGCTCTGTGGAATCCTGCCTTCAGATTTCCCGCTCTCACTTCCCCCAGAGGTGTAAGATGACGCTCCTGGAGGTGTAAGATGATGTAACCCCTCCCATAGTGCATTTTGCCAGTGTGTTTTGTCAGTGAAGCTAGCTAGAACAGTGATTATCAGCAACCCGGCCGATGTTTCTTACAAATGGCATGCTTTCCTCTTTGTGGCCGAATAACCTACCACATTTTCTTTACCCTCTGCTAATGGCACCTCGGTGGCTGTTAGGAGCAGTCCCATGATGAGCATGGACGTACAGGGATCTCTGAGTCCTTCCGGATGTGCTGGTTGCAGGGGAGGGTAGTTCTCTATTTAGTTTTTTGAGGAACTTCCACTCCGATTCCCATAGTGACCCCTTCGTGCCAGTGACTGCCTTAAGTAGTTAATTGCTGACTGTTGGCTGTTAATGTTTCTGTGTGAGACTTTCCTAGGCCCTGGGGGAGCTGCTGCCACCTTAGAGGGAAGAGCAACATCTCTAAAAGGGCAGACTTTCAGATCACCCGAGGCTCTCATATCCTTAGAATTCAGTTCTCTTAACCTGAGGCCCAGGCTAGCCCAGTAAAAGTTCTTTGTCTAAAAAAATCCTGGGAAGTCTGTTTTTGAAGTGTCTATACTGAGCTCTTTGTATTTTTAAGTCCTTTTTATCTTTGGGTATATTTTCACAAGTGTGTTTACATGTGTGTGTGAGTGAATGGTGGGCCAAAGGAAGGCACCGGGTCCTCTGAGCTGGCATCACATGTGGTTGTGAGCCACCTGAGGTGCCAGGCGCTGGGAAGTGAACTTGGCTCCTTTTCCATTGCTTTCCAGCCCCACTGTGTCTGCATTTCCGGACAGAAGGAAGAACAGGGAGGGAATTGGTTTCTTTGCTTTAAAGATCTTACACAGAGTCTCACGCAGTCTTTGCTTCCATTTATTGCCAGACCCTGGTTGTTGTCACAGGAGCTGTGGGGAGGCTTGGCTTTGAGCTTGCTAAGCAGGTTCTAGACATGAAAGGGAGACTGGCTATTGGGTGGCTCCTGACAGCCTCTGCCACATCTACACAGTAGTGCACTATCCTCTAGGAAGACGGCTGGCTCGAATAGCTAACAGATAGGTATTTGTGACCCACAGAGCGGACATGGGACCCCTCTGGACAGAGAACCACTTGTGTGTCTCCTGGCCGGATGGAGAACCACTTGTGTGCCACCCTGGCCGGATGGGAAACTTTCTCTTTCGTTGTATTGGAGTCCTGTGAGGAAATGATTGCCTCCCACACATCTACAAGTGGATGTGCTTGTGCTTCGTAAAGTTGCAGGCTTTATTTTGCAAATATGATTTTGGATGACTCACTTCCAAAGGCCACATCTTAGATGCAAGCCCTCATGGCTTACGTATGCTGTCGGGATGGCCTTTCCCTAGCCTAGCTCATCTCCTGGTGCCCCCCCCCCCCCATATCTCCTCAGCACCTCCCAGCCCAGCTAGCTTACCAACGTCTGTTGTCCTGATAGCTCACCCAGAGGTGACAGTGATCTTTATGTGCTCTGTGGCTGGGTCATGGTGCCTGGCATGTGGTCAGACACTACAGGGGTTTCCATAAGGGTGCTAATGCGATTGGTACCTGAACAGAGCATAAAGACCTTCCGGGAACAAAAGGACACTGTTCAGACTCGAATCACATCCCTGTCTTTTCCCGGGGACTCCACTTCCCTCTATAGAATTTAGGCCTGCCTGGCTCCATGCTCACAGGAGCTAGTACCTTAAAATCAGTTGTTCACAGGTCTGCAAGCTAGATCAGCCAGGTGCCAAGCCTGACATGCATGCTACATGGATCCTGTGCCCTCTGAATCTATTCAGGCTACACAGATCCTGTTCCCCAGGGAGCCCTGACTGTGGAGTACTTTGCTCCTGCGTCCAGTGTCAGGCCTCAGAGGCAAGCACTGAGCAAGAGGCCTTCAAGCCTGGCTGCCGTGACCAATCCAGCTGCCCTTCTCTGACTCAGTGATGTCCTTCAATGTGCCCTTCCTCTGCCAGATCAGTTGTGACAATGTGGAGTTGTTCCCACAGTTACCAAATAGTCACGGGGTATTCTGCGTCATTTCATATTCCGTTGCCTTTCCTCCCCAGACCGATGAGCTCTGTGGGGTTTATAGAAATTTTAGAACTTTGGATTAGAGGTACTCACTAATAAAATCTGTGTAATAAGGTTGTATAATACAATCTGAAAAAGTCTAGGCTCGGAAGCACTGTGGTTACAAGGCTTGGTGAGGGATGCTCAGCCTGTGCTTGAGTGAATCCAGCTGTGCCAGATCAGAGGCTAGGTCGGAGGTGGGAGCTTGACCCTTCAGTGAGCTAAGTGCACCAGGCAACTGATAGAGCCAAATGAGCCAGGGAAACCCTAAAAGCTGGAGCCAGCAGGCATGAGAAGTCAGGGTCCCTGGCTCATGTGGCTTTGGGATAACCCAGGTTTCTAGATGCAGATACCTGCAGTCCCCATGATGGGACCCAGTGTCTCCAAGGTGTTTACAAGATTAATAAGAAAACAACCAAGAAGCAGAATCATTCAAGACATTGGTTGCCAGTAAGTTTGGCAGTTTTCCCTTGAGAGAGAGAGAGAGAGAGAGAGAGAGAGAGAGAGAGAGAGAGAGAGAGAGGAGAGAGAGAGAATGTTTGTTTGTATGTGTGTGTGGTGTGTGTGTGTGTGTGTGTGTGTGTGTGTGTGTACGTGGTGTGTGTGTCTGTGTGGTGTGTGTAGGTCAGAAGACAACTCTTTCGGTCTTACGGGCTGGCATTCTTTATACCACTTGAGTCCTGGGGATCAAACTCAGGCCATCAAGCCCCCCCACCAGTGCCTCTACCTCCTGACCACCTCACTGCATAGGTCCTGATAAGTCAGTTTATTAAAAGAGTTGGTTTAGGCATCTGCGTTGGTGGCTTCAGCCTCCTGCTCAAAGCTGCTCGAAGTTGTTTTAGCAGTCTCAGAGTCTACGTCATGTGGTGACTTGTTGATTCTCAGGGTTAGAACTTTCCCCACAATGGTTTTCTTGTAGTGTTTTTGTGGGTGGGGAGGAGGGGTGTGGGGGTGAAGACTGAGTCTCACTGTGTAGGCCAGGGTGGCCTTAAACTCACAGAGATCTGCCCGTCTGTATCCCAAGTGCTGGAATTGATTAAAAGTACATGCCACCATGCCTGGACTCCTGGAGTGAAGCTCAAGGTCCTGCTGAGATGCGAGCTAATCCTTTAGTTTTCTGTGGATCGGATCGGATCAGTTCCTTTATGCCTCTGGGCAGAGCAGCATCCATCTTTGTGCGGACTTCTCTTTGTACCCTGTAAACGCCATTTTGATTTGGTGAGCCACCCACTTGGGTTCCACAGTATCTTTCTGTATCTTGGAAAACTATGGTGGCAGGTGATATGGCTTCCTGGCCAGGATGGAATAGCAGTAAGACAGGATGGAGGGGTCGGGTGGAGCTCGCCTGCAGCCGCAGCCGCACCTCAGGTTGTTTTCAAAGTTGGTTTCACACATGCCGCCATATGGAAAAATCCACAGACACATGGACCTATGATTTCCGAGAGGCTCAACATTCCCCCAGGGCCTGTGTCCTGAAGCCTCTGGGATCTGTGTTATCCTCTAGCCTGGGAAACACGAGGTTCAGTGAGGGATAAGCTGGGGCAGGAGAGGCTGCATCACCATGGTCACTTGGTGCGTACTGCCAGTGGATCATTCTGGTGCTCTCCCATCATCCTTCTCTGGCTACTTCGAGAATAAATGCACGCACAGAGTCATTGATTCTATTGTGTGAGCCACAGGAGAGCCCAGGGAATCACAAATGCCTTAAAATAAGTGGCCACAAGAGAGTTGTTTACAGCGTGGCTTATAGGTGGGTACCTTAATTAAACAAATATTTCTTACACACTGGCAGCCTTCTAGATATGGAGAGAAAAACCACAGCAGCAGGGCTGAAGGAATCGATTGGCCCAGTGACTAAGAGTGCTCCTGTCATGAGCATGGAGCTCACAACTGCCGTAACTCCATCCGGGGGATCTGAGAGGCCTTCTTCCCTACTCTCAGCGTACCCAGACACCTCTCTCTAACACACACACACACACACACACACACACAAGAACGAAAGTGTGCCCTGCCGTGAATGGATTAGGGGCTGGCATGTACTGGACTTTGCTGTGGCATCCTAACCCCAAGGCTCTTGGGCCCTGGCCACCTTTCACCCAGTTAGTTGTGTTGCTTCTGTAACTTTGAGTTGCCCTTCAGTCTCTTCCCCTCATGTTCTCCCCTCACGCTCTTCCTGGCATGGAGGAGCCCTGGACAGACGAGGAGGCACCTTGAGCCTCCATCACAGGGTGGGTTGGTGTTTGCAGAGGTCATTTTGTATAGACCGGCGAGTCCACCCTCTACCCCTGAAACCCTTGGGAGTTAAGTCACCGTAGCCCAGAGCTACAGGAGGCTGGAGCCTGGCCAGGACAGAGACACTCTCCAATTCCCACAAGCCTCTGCCTCGTGCGGAAGGGGTCATGGCCAGCCACCCACTCTGGCTTTCTGAGTACTTCTTGTCACAAAGGCATGGGAGCATATTAGTGGCTGTGAACTTACATTAGCGTGGTGGAAGGCAGGCTCCAGGTGGGTGTAAGGAACACGTGGGATTGACTCAAGCCCGGTGTGGGTCAGGATGTTTGTATAGGCTGCTGGTGGGGTGCCGGGTACTCTGCCTGGTACCCCGTTTCTGAATGCTGGCCTCTGTGACGAGCTTGATGTCTCTTTAAACGTTAGTGGAGTTTGTGGTCACGTATTGTTCTGGGTGGCTTGTGAGTACTGTGCCAGCACAGCCTGACGGTGGCCTTCTTGGGCACGGTGAGAACTCAGGACAGCTCCTTCTCCGCCTGGCTCCCAGAGGCGGGGTGGGGCAGGCAAGTTTGGAGGGACCCATGGTCACCTGTGTTGGTGCCGTGGTGTTGACATAACTGTGCTCATGTGAAGGTTTTGGGCTGCAGACTCATGGTCCAGCTGTCCGTCTCGAGGTACAGACTGCCTTTCAAACTGTTATCGGCCACATGTTGGAAAAATAATCTAAGTTCAGTGGGAGTTCAAAAAAGAGGAAGAGCCCTACATGGCACGCAAGGCTGCAATTCCAGCGCTGGGAATGCAGAGACGGGAGGACCTTGTCCAGCCTGAAACCAGCATGCTATGAAGTGTAGAACCGTTTACTCCCAGGAAGCTTCTAGCTGGTAACTTTTGTAAGAGTCATAAGAAAGAAGAGAAAATAACTAACACGTCTCCGGTATTCTGTCGTATATAAAAAATCCACAGGAGATGGGACATTTAAAGTGGGTTTTAAAGGGTGAATAGGGGTTCTCTAGGAAGGTGAAGGGGGTACGGTGTGTGTTCCCTGTGGCGAGGGTGGTGAGCTCTGTGGCTTACTGAGTGGAGGGGACACAGGGTCTTCCCTGTCTGTGTTGTGGCTTCATTGGGGTATTTATTAGGCAGAGAGATAGTCCCAGAAACAACCAGATATGTGCCAGAAATAACCATATGTGCACATTACAAAGAACACCAGGTCTTCTACATGCAGTCATGGAGACCACATACAACACTGCAGTGCAGTTGGCCCTGTGGGGTTAGATAGGTAGAAAGTGCCTCGCTGTGTGGCCCAGACTATCTTCAATTCAGGGTCCTCCTGACCAAGCCTGGCCTGGTGACACAGGTCTGTCTATAATCCCAGCTACTCAGGAGGCTAAGGCAAGAAGGTCACGGGCTCAAAGTCTGTCTAGGTCTCAGAGCTCAAGGCCAGCCAGAGCAACTTAGTGTGTCTGCCTCAGAATAAAGAAAATATACAAAAAAGTGACACTGGAGGTGTGGCTCAGGGGCAGTTTACAGGCATGCACAAAAGGTCCCAAGTTCAATTCCCAGTTCCTGATAACACACACACACACACACACACACACACACACACAAATCTCCCTGCTTCAGGCTTCTGAATCCTGAATTGTAGATACACACTCTACCTACCACAGCTGGCTGAAAATGCAGAGCTTTCTCTTTTCTATCTTTTTTCTTTCTTTCTTTCCTTTCTTTTTCTGACACAGTCTCACTATGTAGATCAGGCCTCAAACTCAGAGACCTGTCTGCTTCTGTCTCCCTGGTGGCTGGGACTAAAGGCATGTGCCACCATGCCTGGTTACTTAGAGATTTCTTAATCATACTCGGGAAAAATGGAGAGAGTAGCTAATGAATACCACGCACTGTTGCCAGCACTGAGTGCTCCCCCAGGACATGGGGGAGGGGTGGCAGTGGGGTGCTGTTGAAATTGGGTCTCCTGTAGTTCAGGTTGACCTTGAAGTAAGTCACTTAGAGAGCCAAGGATAACCTTGAACTCCTGACCCTCTGCCTTCACACGCCCAGCACTGGGCTCAGCACCAGCCGTCTTTCCAGAGGTGTCTCACCCCTCTCTTCCTCCAGCTTGGTTCTTGTCTAAGTCTAAGGCACAGACTTTACCTCCCACTCCATAGTATTCTCTCACGGTCTAAGCTTTAAAAGACTCCATTTTAGGTTGGGCGGAGTAGCTTTGATAGCGCATCCCTAGTGCCCAAAGCACTGAGCTCAGGCCTCAGCAACAGTGGGGAGGGGAGAAGGGGGAAGGACCACATCTTTCCAAGTTAATGATACTTCATGTAATTCAGTTCTTCCTCAAATTGCTTCGATTGTTTTAAAAATGTGTTCTTTGGGCTGGGGAGTTGACTCATTGGTAGCTGGCAGTGGTAGTGTGTACCTTTAATTCCAGCACTGGGAGGCAGAGGTAGGCAGATCTTTGTGAGTTCGAGGCCATCCTGGCTTACAGAGCAAGTTCTAAGATAGTCAAAACTACACAGAGAAACCCTGTCTGGAAAAAAACAAAAAACAAAAAAAAATGTTTGCTGCTTTTGTAAAGGGCAATTTTGGCTCCCAACACCTGACTGCTGTAGCTCCGGTTCAAGGGGATCTGACGCCCTCTTCTGGCCTCTGCAGTCACTGCATGTACATGATGCATACAGGTACACACATACACACACACACACACACACACACACACACACACACACAAGTTAAAAACAAATCCTTGAAAACTGTGTTGTTGTGACTGGTTTAAAGCAGGCGTCCAACTTTTCGGCACTGACAGCATGTCATCTGCAGATATGTTGGGCTGTGCTCATAGGCATCCTGAGACACAGGCAGCCTGAGGGCCACAGTTTGGACCGGCCAGGCTTAAAGCCTTGGGCTGGGAACAGCTGTGGTTTGGGGGCATATAGCGTGACCCTCAGGCTCAGCTGTACTGTTGCTCAACCAGTGGCATAGTTTTGGGTTTAAAGGAAGAGCTGTGCCACAAAAATGAACCAAGTGAGAGTTGACAGAGTATATCAGGGGACACTTAGCCTAAGTGTGATGCGTGTGCTTGTGGACACTCAGGAGACTGGCCAGGCACACCTTTAATCCCAGCACTTACCAGGCAGAGATAGACAGATCTCTTTAGGTTTGAGGCCAGCCTGGTCTACGTAGTGAATTCCCGCTCTCTCTCTCTCTCTCTCTCTCTCTCTCTCTCTCTCTCTCTCACACACACACACACACACACACACACACACACAAACACACACTTACTTTTTGTTTTGGTATCTTAAAAAACAGACAGCCAGAGTCAAGTCAAGTTGCTCAGTGGCTGTCCACTGATGCTCGCCCCTTGGCCAGCCTCCCCCTTGCAGAACACTTCCTGTGGCTCCCCATGCTTTGGATGCTGTGAGACTTTCCAGCTGTTATCAGGGGCCTTGGCATTCTAGCTGGAGACATGTAGCCGCTTGTTCAAGGTTGCAGGCCCAAGACAGTGGTCTTTGTTGCTGTGAGGAGTGTACGCTGTTCCTCCTGTATCTCTGGACACAGCCTCCTGTCTCATAGTGACCCAATTGTCCGGGCCATCAATGCCAGTTCTGTGCAACGCATTGGGACATGTCTCTTGTTACCATTCTGTGTGGTAGAGCTGGGAACACTGGAGATTGGAAAGTCACAGGGGCCTGCATGGTCATAATGGGGTTGGTGGGAAGTATGGTTACCTCCCCTCACAGTCCCAGGTCAGGAAGGCTGTGGCCGCAGGGCCAGAACCAGAAGGCTGCCCAACAGAGAGGAAGGAGGGGAGGAGGGAGGGCCAGGACTTTGCCAAGGGCTCCTGGTGCTTCCAGGTCCTTGACACTAGGGCTGAGCCCAAGGCCATGGTGTGGGGAGACAGACACTGTTTCCGACTCCAGCCTCCTAGTTCTGTCCTTTTTTAGAGATTAAAGTAACTTTTAGTATTATGTGCGTGTGTGCATGCGTGTGCACACGTGCGTGCCTCAGCACAGGTGTGTGATCAGAGAACAAGTTTGTGGAGTCAGGTTCTCCTCTGTCTATGTGGGCTCTAGGGATCATCAGGCAGGAATAGATCTGTCTCCCTATCTCTGTCCCTCTCCTCCCTCCTCCCTGTTTTCCTCCCTCCCTCCTCCTCTCCCTCCCCCTTCCCTTTTCTCTTGTCATCCCTTTCTGTGATGGAGCCTAGGGCTGGCTCGGGGCTGCGGCCCTGGCCCACTCCAGTTCCTCACCCACACCTCAGCTCCTGCCCTCTGTCCCCATCAGAGAGTAGCACCTGCTTATTAGCTGACAAGGGCTGTCATAGATGTGATGACGGACATCGTCCAGCATCTCCTCTGGTGTACAGCGGCACTCCCGCCACCTCGGAGGGCTGCGGGATGGGTGGCTCTGTCACTTTTATGCCCTGGGTCCCCAGTGGAAGTCTGGTTGGCTTCTGAGATCCAGCAGAAGGCATAGGAGCATGCCAAGCCATGAGTGGGCGTGTGGGCTTCAGTCCCGCTGACTTGGAAGCCGCCACAGCAGAGGATGGTGGCAGTTGAATGGATAGTGTAGAGTGTGCAGAGGGCCCAGGGAGAACAGTCACTGCAGTCTGTCCCTTAGCTCATGCCCCTGCTGCATGCCTGGCCCTGGACTCCTGCCACCAGCAGTCCCATAGCAGAGTACCCCAAACTGCTCCAGCATGGTAGATGTAGGAGGAAGGTCCAGTAGGACTGTGGGTGCACTCTTCTGGAGAGGGTGGGCGGGGAGAAGGTGGCATCTGTGGTGTCTCTGCAGCCCCGGGAAGAGTGTGATCTGGAATGCATTGTTCCTGGAGGCCCTGCTGCACGCAGCAGCAACAGCAGCAGCAGCTGCTAGCAGTTGTGTAATTTGCTAGTCATTGTGATGGAGATACAAGCAGGGGAAGGAAGTAGAAATAGGCTGACAAGCCGATTCAGGATAAATAGCTGAGCCACTGGTCTCACGCAGTAGAGGTGAGTAGATTGCCCAACCACCTATCCGTGATGTCAGCATCAGAAGCACCCTCGCAGTAGATGCCGTGTCCTGGGGGTCTGACCATGATAGGTGCAAGATGTGTCACTACTCAGCCTTCCTTAGAAAAGTGAGGGGGTTAGACTGGGTGGTCTGTAAACGTCATCCCACCAGACCATCGCTGTAGCCAGTGCAAATGTCTGGGTACCCTTCAGAGAGCAGGTAGGGGCTGAGTGGACCCTGAGTCAGAGGGCAGAGGTGCTCCCTGCCTGCTGCCTTCTGGCCACCTCTTCTGCTCTTCATGCTCTCGTCTGTGACACTTTGTAGAGTGCCCATATGTTTTCGAGTGCTTTGAAGGCACGGCTGACTGGTGCCAGCATGTAGTGAAGGTCACTCACTCGAGAGCAGCCTTTAACAATTCTCCCTGTGGCTGTTTCTGTGGACTCTGTTAGCATCCCTGAGTCAGCGTCCTCTGGGATTGCTAAATTGGCTTCTGCCATTGGGGTTCTGTGTCTTGGGACATAACTGGTATGTTCTCTCAAGATAAATCTCAAACACAGGTAGTAGCTTTTAGGTGATGGTCTCGTGTGAGTTCCTTATGTGTGTGCCTCTGTGTTCTGGAACACAGTCTCTAGGAGGCATTTGATAGATTTGGAATCACCTGTTTCTGTTTCTTGCTGGCCAGTGAGCCATAGAATGTCCCTCCCGTCATGGTCCCTGCCTTCTTGTCCTTCGTGTGTAGTTTTAGAAAGTGTCTTATGAGTAGCCCTTGGTGTGGTGGTGCCTATAATCCCAGGTTGGGGTTGAAGGATCAGGCGTTCACACCTAGCCTCGCTACGTAGTGAGTTGGAGGTCACCCTGGACTACATGGGACTCTGTCTCAAAGAAGCCAGAGAGAGCAAAAGAGGAAGAGGGATGTGTTATGGAAGGTGGCCACCAGTAGGCTCCTCAGAAGCCTCCACACCTACCTGTTTGCACAGCTGCTTCCACCACTTCGACATTCCTTATGCGGTACCTTACTTATTGGCATTGCTGTAACAAAAGGCCATAGGCTGGAGACCTTACACAGCAGAATAGCACACACACTCTGGAGGCTAAAAGACACCCACGGAGCCTGTGTTGGTGAGGACTCTTTCCTGGCTCCTCACTGTGTTCACCGCAGGAGTCCATGCCCATTGTTTTTCTAAGAATTTCACAAATTCTTTTTCTAAGAATTTATGTGTGCGTGAGCGTGTGCTTGTGTGTGTGTGTGTGTGTGTGTGTGTGTGTGTGTGTGTGTGTAAGATGCTGGGTCCCCTGGAGCTGGAGTCACAGGTGGCTGTAAGGCTGACATGCGTGCTGGCAGATGAACTCCTGTCCTCTGTAAGAACAGTAAGCATACTTAACCACTGAGCCCTCTCTCCAGCCTAAGGTTCATTCTTAGTTACATATTAAATTCAGGTCCAAAGCTGGCCTGGGCCATATGAGTCCCTGTCTCAAAATTTAAAATGAATGAATGAATGAATGAATACAGGGGTTGGAGAGCTGGCTCAAAGAGTAAAGTATGTGTTATGCAAGTGTGAGGAGTTAGGACCCCTGGCATACATGTAAGTGTTGGGTAGGTGTGGCAATCTGCCTAGAATCCCAGCTCCTGACGAGGGACAGGATCCTGGAGGAAGCTGGGTAGCTAAGTGGGATGAACTGATGAGCTTTAGGCTCAGTTACATATAAGGTGGAGAGCCATACAGAAGACACCCATTGTCAACCTCAGGTTTCAGCACACATGTGCCCATACTATGCAAATGAACACACATGTGCACACATGTGCACATATACCACACATACTCACTACAAACAACAACAACAACAACAACAACAACAAAACCCCACAAGGCTGGATGTAGATGGGAAGCAGAGACAGGAGGATTGTGGCAAGTTCAAACCCAGCCTACTCTATGTACCAAGTTCCAGGCCAGCCAATACTGTCTAATGAAACCTTAAAAGAAAATTAAGTGTGATTTGACTCATCTGTGTAATCCCAGACTTCAGAAGGGTGAGGCAGGAGAATTTGCTTGAGTTTGAGCCCAACCTCAAAGCCTCAAAGAAGATATCTTTAAAAATTAGATAATTAGATAGATAGATAGATAGATAGATAGATAGATAGATAGATAGATAGATAGATTAAATAGGTAGATAGATGGATAGTGAATGAGAGAAGGGGCAGAGAGATCCCATTTTAGAAAATGTTGGGTCTCAGGGACTGAGTCCCCGTGTCAGAGCTGTGGGAAGGCTGCAGGCATACTGAGATGGGGGGATGGGTCACAATTCACCTTCCTTAAGCCTGCCCAGATTTTCCTTCTTGCCTGTCTGGAGAAGTAAGATGGGCAGGAGGCTCAGCTTGGGGACAGAGTCCGGCTGTCAGTGCGGTGCAGTTACTGCTCAGTGGCTGGCTGGTTCTAGAGAGGGTGGGCATCCCCACCCCTATGCGTGCTTCAGGCCGCCTTGGTGGATGTAGATGGCTGGTGGTGGGCATTCATTTAGGCTTCTGTTATTGTTAGTGTTATTAGTTTTTGAGACAGGATCTTGCTGTACAGCCCAGGCTGGCTTTTTAAAATGGTCCTTTCCAGGCATTATCAGATCTCCTACAGACCCTTCGGAGTCTTGAGTGCTCCCCTGACCTCAGGTGCTCCCCCTGACTGACCTCCATCAGCCCTGAGTTACAGCTCCTGCCTGCCCTCCAGGCCTTTCTTTAGGAAAACCTCCCTCAGTTTCCTCTATGCAAAGCAAATTCCATTCTCCTGCACTTGAAGCATAGATTTCTGCACATCAGCTACATGTGGGGCGCAGTCCCCAGAATGGATCTCTCTGGGCTGTGGGTGTGCACAGACCAGACTAGCAGATGCCCATTGTGGGTTACCATGGGTTACCGGGCTGTTTCTTCCCCCGGGGCTTCTGTGTTCTCAGCTGTTCCCCTTAATTTTCTTTGCAAAATGCCCTCAGTCTATGTGAAAATTTCCTCTAAGTCATGTGAGGCTTTCTCTGGGGAAGGGTGGGGCCCACTTGTTCCCCTCCTAAGTCCCAGGGACTATCCTGGGGGTGTCCCATCAGGGCTTCTGTAATTGGTCCAGGGACCCTGTTGACTCTGGAAGTGGTCTGGGGCAGAGTAGCAGTAGCCATGTCCTGCCCCTGCCCAGGTGGGAATTTGGAGGTGAGCTGGAGGAGAGAGGGGCAGCGGTGACTACTTTCAGGGGAGCATGTGCTATGGCGTGAGTGTGGACGACTGGTCTGTGAGCATCTGGGGGGGGGTGTGTTCTGCTGTCTCAGCCATATCTCCCCTCTGGCCCTGGAGCACTGGGGTTCGGATGTGTGCTACTGGGTCTGGCTTTACATGGATTCTGGGGCCCTGAACTTAGGTCCTCACATCTGCACAGCAAGCGCTTTTCCTACCAAGCCGTCTCCCCAGCCCTGCTTCTCATGCAGTCACATGACATAGCCCATTCTTGGGACGAACATCAACAGCCCTAAAGTAGTAGTGAGCCACCTATGAGGACACAAACAGGGGAAATTAATTTCAGTCTATTGGATTTAGTTTAGTGTATCTCATATCTCATCATTGATCAAAAAAATGGCTAATGGGATAATCAACGTTTTTCTACTGAGTCTTTAAAATGAGGTGTTTTTTCTTTGTGTGTGTGTGTGTTGTGCATGTATGCATGTTCACATGTGTAGCACACATGTAAGCAGGTAGGTACTCATGAATGTGTGTGTGTGTATGTGCTTGTGGGTGAGTGGGTATCAGGAATCGTCCTCAAGCCCAGGACTCCAAGATTCAGCTAGTCTCTCTAACCAGCTTGCTTCAATAACCTCCTGTATTCATTTTCTGAGCTGTGGCAGCTGCCACACCTTCCTAGCATTTTTGCGAGTTTTGGGGATCTGAGCCTCTGGTCCTCTTTCTCGTGTAGCAAGCAGAGCAACTTCTGAGCTCTCTCTAGACTGTGAGAGATGTTTGCATTTTTTGTTAATCACATTTAGATGCTCAGGGGTTATGTGCTGGCCTGAGATTGTTTAGTCGGTACAGTGCTGGTTGTGCAAGCATCCCCAGAACCTGTATAAGAAAGCCAGGCAGGAGTCCCAGTGCTGGAGAGGTGGGTGGATCCTGGGGCTCTGGGGCAGCAGCCTAGCCTAACAGGGAGCCTCTGGCCAGTGAGAAGCCTTGTCACAGAAAACAAGACTCCTGAGGAGTGGTCTCCAGCGTTAACGCCAGGCTTCCCCATGTGCACACGTCCACATACAGACGCACACACACAGGCTACAGTGGAGGTGAGGCTGCCGTTTGTATTGCCCCTGCTTCTTGAAAGCAGGGCTTGTGCTCTCAGTAGGCCTGGGCCTGGGTGTGTGTAGGGGCTGGGAGGGCCGTCTGGCAGTGGACGTGCTAGGCTGGCACTCATGCTGTGGGACATTTGCCTAGAGCCTTGCTTCTGACCAGCTCTGGAGTCTCGGGAAAAGCTGTTTTCAGTTACTGTGCCTCATCTGTAGAGCTGTGGTCTCTGGAGCACTCTGGGCTGTGGTGTGCAGGAAAGATGCCCAGAACTGCCTGTGCCTACCTGGGCTTCATTCCAAAGCCAGGACTTTGGGGAAAGACTTAATTAGCCATTGCCATCACAGATGCAGGATCCATGCATTTGATTATCTGTTGAGCTCCATACTGTGGAGACTGTCTGCCCACCTGCCTGGTATTCACTCAGCCAGCGGCCGCCTGCTACCCCGTCCCACATATGAGGGACCTGTCAGGTACAGCCTGTTCAAGAGGGAGGCAGAGATGGATAGGTCACATCTCGGGCCACTCATCTCTGGGGATGGGAGGGATGGACCTCGGGAGCTCCTGGCCTTTGCCTTGGGCCTTACCATACCTTCTCTCTCTCTCAACAGGCTCAGCTGGAGGCTCAGAAAGCCACACAGGACTTCCAGAGGGCCACCGAGGTGCTCCGTGCCGCCAAGGAAACGATCTCCCTGGCTGAGCAGCGGCTATTGGAGGATGACAAGCGGCAGTTTGACTCTGCTTGGCAGGAAATGCTGAACCATGCTACTCAGAGGGTAGGCGTGACCTATGTGTGCTGGTGGTGGGGACCCAGGCCATATGCTGGTGGTGGGGACCCAGGCCATATGCTGGATGTCCTTTGGCTCCCCAGAAGAATAGAGACAGGTTTCTGGGCAGCATGAAACCCTCCTGTAAAGGTCATGGACTATCTGCCCTATTTAGTCTGTTGGCTGGCAAGACTGTAAGCCATATCTGACATGACAATCCCCCAGTAACAGGTGGACATAATCTTTTCTCTATATTGCCTGAAATCTGTCAGGTTCACATAGTCCATCAGTGTCTTAGCAGTGGAGTTGGGTTTCCCAGAGAGGCCAGGATGTTCTCCAGGGTTGGCTCCCATGACATCAGGACTGCAGGTCCCAGGTGGAAGCCCTGTTAACAGTTTCGACCTGCCACTTGACTATTGTCAGTGGCTGAAGTGCCTAGACGAGAATCTGGTGGGCCCTTCCTCAGGCAGGCCTTCCGGGTGAAGCTGGAGTCTGGGGTAATCCACAGTAGGCAGCAGCTGGGAGTGACTGACTTTGGATTAGGCCACCAGTATCTGGCTCTCTACCTGCTCCCAGGACTTCCCTCTTGGCCACCTTGCTCAGAATTGGAAGTGATATCGTCTGGTCTAGGCAGACTAGTAAACAAAATACCATAAACTGGCTGGCTCCGAAACAGAAACACACCCTCAAGTTCTGGAAGCCAGGAAGTCCAGACTCAAGGCTGACAAACATGGTGTCCAGTGAAGACCTGTTTCTGGTCCTCAGAGGGCTGTCTCCTCTTAAAGTGGCAAGTGAGCCTTCTCAGACCGGCCGACCTTTCTTTCTTCCATCCTTCCCTCTTTTCTTCCCTCCCTCCCTCCCTCCCTCCCCCCTCCCTCCTTCCCTCCCTTCCTTCCTCCCTTCCTTCTGGTGCTAGGGATTGACCCCAGGACCTTTCCCACTGTAGGCAAGCACTCTGACCCTGAACCACAGTCCCATCCCTGGGGACCCCACTGTCCCCACAGCAACACTTCCCCAAGGCCCGCCTCGGTGTCCACAATGGGGACATTTCTATTCCCGCAGGTAGGGACACGTGCTTAACACTGTGGACCAGGTTTACTGGGACCACAGGATATTCTGGATACTGCTTCTTCCTGCCAGATGCAGCTCTTGGGCTTCTGATTCTTGGTCCCCTTGGCACTAGCCTGTCCTCCCATGAGAGTCTGGAAGGTCGGTGTCAAAGCGAGGCCAACAAAGAGGTTTGTTGCAGGTCAGGCAAATGAGCTGATGGAAGGTGCAGGCTGTAGCTTTGGTCTTGGTGAGTGACAGGAAAGCACTGTAGGGCAGAAACGAGGTCAGGAGTCAGCGCCAGTGGCTGTTCCCTTGTCAGTGTCGCTCCCCCCCCCCCCCGCCACAGTTGCTCAAGTCCTGGGGGATCTGGTGATTAAAGATGGCCTCGGGTGTCTTTAAATAGAAAAGCATGACGCACAAATGGCTTCAGGAGTCAGATCTGACTGGACTTTATACCAGCTCTCAGAGGCTGGGGACACATGCCTATGGCTTGGCTTGGCAGCCTTGAGCCTCCTGCCCCCTAGTGGGCGTGATGCTGGTAGCCCCAGCAAGGCTGAGAAAAGTCTTACAAACCAAAGGGGAGGTTGGGAATCTTGCAAAGCCTAACTAGATAGATGAGAAGATCAAGCTGACTAAACACAGGCTGCAGGCCAGCCTTCATTTGGATCCTCTTGCCCTCCAACACTGCAGATTTCAGAAATCACCAAATGTGCCTGTTTATGGTGGTGTATTGGTGTATGCCTATAATGCCAGTCAGAAAACTGAAACAGGAGACTCAAGGCTAACCTGAGCTACACAGGGAGGACACCCTATCCCTTAAAAGAGGAGAAAGGAACCTCTGGATCTGTCATTATGAAAAATCCACATTTTAGTCAAGGGGTAATGGCGGTGGGTCACTGCCCATGAAGAGGCACCTTGAGACCCGCACACTCTCCACAGAACCCTATGTGTGAGTCTTTGGAAACAATGATCTGGGTTTGTGTGGTGAACAGCTTTGGAGATTTACAATCTAGCTTCAGACCTCCTCGGGTCAGTGGGGGCTTCACAGTGGCCCGTGGGCCATCTGATGCGTAGCTTCTGGCTAGCAAATGGAAGGACCCAGGCATCTGGTGTGGTGGCAGCAGCCTGTGACTGAGCAGGGAGTTCTGGGTCTCAGGCCAGGACTTCTCCATCATGGGCGGTTCCATTGTGGTCGTATAGGCTGGGATCTGCTTTTCCTTGATCTGCTGAGAAATGAGCCTTCCCCTCAGAGCAGGCGGCTCTGTAGTAGAACAAGTGCTTGTATTTAGCCTGTGAGAACCCAAATCCATCACAGGTAATGGAATTAAAAAGCAAACATAAAAATACTCCCAAGAGACCATGAGCTTTCCCCACTTCACTATGCACTATTCAGAGCCCCTGCCCGCAGGGCAGGCTCCGTGATGAATACAGACCCAGTGCCCCCTGCAGCCCGGATGCTCGTGTTTGGCTGTGAAATAGCACAAGTGACTGTGACCCTCTGACTGGATTGAGCATTTCTCCCAATGGGGCTCGTGGGGACCATTTCCTGGCCTCGTGGGGCAAGCATGCTCGGCTGTCTTGGCAGAAGGCTGTGCAGGGACTGGCTGACTTCTGGAGATACCAGGAGCCCTGATTCATTAGAGGAATGGAGCTTCATATAACTGTCTCCTCCTACATCTCCACATGTTCCTCTCCTGAGGCCATATCTCTGTCCCCTGTGACATTAGATGGCCATACTTGAAGCTGTAGCTGAAGCTGAGGCTAGATGTCAGGAAACCCAGTATTCTCTAGTGGTCACACACTCAATCCCATAGACAGGCCATGGGGACAGTTCTCAGCTCAGTGATTGGAGCAGCAAGCGGTTCCAGTAACAGTGCCAAGCCTGCAGCTGAGCCACCTCCCTTGGGACACAAGGCCCAGTGCCTGCTGTTCCTTGGCATCAGAGCGAAGTTTGAGGGCAGAAGCATCTCTACCCCTTGGTGGCTTTGACTTTGAAGCCACCTTTTGGGAGAGGCAGGGGCTTTCTATCATCTGGGAAAGGAGTGCTACAGTAGCCTGGGAGGAATTGACTCCAGGGGACCAGATGATGGAAGGGTGGCCCAGATAGGAAGGCAGTCCTTGTTGATGAGCTGTCAGTGGGGTTCCTGGAGAGGAATGGACAAGACGTGCCAGCCTTTCCACCAGCTTCCAAGATGTCCATGCTGGGATGAAGAACCGCCTGGTGGGGGAGGGGAGCCACGCTATGCCTGGTCCCAGTGAGGCTGTGAGGAGGCAGGAGTGCTCCCCTCCCCACCTGGATGGATGTGTCAGCTTTTAGAGAGGGTTTGGGTGCGCCCCAGGACAAGGCCTATGTTGGGAGAATATTCTAAACCACCTGAATGGAGGAGACCGCTTTCATCTTAGCCAGCTGCTTCCTTTGAGCCTCGTTCACCTGTTGCTGTCTAGCTCAGAGAGGAACGAGGAAAGCTCCATTGCCCATCTTTGTATCCTGTATGCTCATGCCACGGCAGTGTCAAATGGGACCTAGGGAATCTGTGGCGAGATGCAGAGAAAGACTGTTAGACGTGTTTCCTACATGTGACGTGTATCAGATGGAATGGGGGTACACGGGGGGATATAGCCATTACAAATAACAAACAAAACCCAGTGACGTGCTTCCTCCCATCCACTACTTGAAATGCCACATACTAAGACACCGTCCCCTCCAAATGCCATCGTCTCTGCTGCCACACTCTCTGAGTTGCCAGAGTTATCTCAGCTGCCAGGATACCACAGGGATTGGAAGATACATACTGCCTCCAGAGCATTCATACCCTGCTAGGCTTTGAGCTCCAGGTTTGGCCGCTTGTTCCTTGCCACAGTAGGTGCTTGACTGGTGTAGATAGTTCTGAAGTGTGGGAGTACTGGCAGTAAGGAAGAAGCGAGCCTTGTAGAGTTTGGCCTCAATACCTGACCAGCGGGGTTCCGGGAGCCAGGGCTGCCCCAAGGATTCCCCATGCTGCTCCCACTTTCCCAGTGGAGCTTCTGTCCATGGGCCCCCAACTCTGCCTCCCCTTCATGCCCTCCCCTCCTCCCATCACTGCACACAGCTTGTGGCTGGTTCTAGGCCACAGATGGAGATGCTCCTTGGTTGCCTAGGCAGTCACCATGGTGACTGACATGCGTGGTGGCCACTGGGCAGGGAGCTCTGTGTGTTGGTAGTGGAGCTGTCTTTTCCAGCGCTGGGGGTTGTGTAGGTGGAGAGGCGAGGTGCAGACGAATGTGTCCTGATAGGGTGTGGCAATATAGCCAAGTGCTTGAGGCTTTCTCCGTGCTCCCGTTAGAGAGCCTTTGCTTGCAGCCCAGGAGCTGGGGTAGAATGAGGTGCCGAGCTGGGGGAGCCCTGCTTCTCCCAGGAGACGCACTCAGTTCTGTTCAGTTCTGTAAATTGCAGCTGTTCAGTCGTGTCTGCTTTGCGAGCACTATTCGGTTCTGTATGGATCTTCCCACAACAGAACGAATCACATCTGATATGTCGTCTGAGGAGCGTGGGGTTTTCACTTTCCATAAAGGCTGTACACTAATTCATTAAAAGCTTAATAAGCTCTAGACTAGACTCACGTTATTGCCTTTCCCCAAGTGTCAAGCATGAGATACTTTTAGTGGATTTTGTTTCATTGTGAAATGAATGTAATATTTGTGTTAGAAATCCAAAGGGAGGGATTCTTCCATCCCAGGAGTCATTTTAGCCAGCATTTTAGTCACTTCTCTCTAGCTCTACTCTACCCTCCTCGTTTTCTTAAAAATTATTCTACAATTTTAAATCATACACATTTGTTTTTACTCTTCCTTTTCTTTATTTATTCTTCTCTCATACAATACATCTGGACCACAGCTTTCCCTCCCTCCTCTCCTCCCAGTACCCCGCCCCACCTCCCCTTTCTCCCAGATCCACTGCTCCTTCATTTCCCTTCAGAAAAGAGCAGGCCTCCCAGGGATCCCGAACCAAAAATGGTATAGCACGATGCAACAAGACTAGGCATATCCCCTCATAGCAAGGCTAGAAGAGGCAACCCACTAGGAAGAAAAGGGTCCCAAGAGCAGGCAAAAGACTCACAGACACCCCCACCGTACGTGTTACAGCTCTTCCTTCCCCTGTAGGCTTCTAGGGAAGTTCAGCTCCAGCTGCTGGGAAAGTTTCCCAGTGCAAGTGTAAATTCTGCTCCGGTGGGGATGGTTTCCCCAGAGAAAGTTACCACTCTGACTGAGTAGAAGGTTACCCCAGCGAAAGCTCTGCTCTGGGCTCTGCTCCAGGGACAGTGTTGCAGCTCTGCTGGGAAAGGTGTCCTGCAGTAAGGAGCCAAGGAATACCACAAAGCCACACCACACAACAGACTTACATGAGAGATCTGGGGGATGGGAAATGCCAGGAGGGTGGCTCTGGGGAGAGAAGCAGCAAGAACCAGGCAGAACACAGTTTATATAGGGTCTCTTGGGATGGGGGGCAGGCTTTCCAGGGCGACCTGGGATTGGGGCAAGCTCAGGGATTGGTGGGAACCTGGCCACTCTACCACCTTGAGGGGCTGGAACAGCCATCATTGTTGTTTTAACCATTTAGGCCCATAGGACAATCTGGGGGTGGAGCCTAGCTGCTGGAGCTCTTTTGGTGAGGCCTGGCCACTTGTGTGCCTTGAAGGTTTGCAAAGTTTACAGGAAAAGCCTTCCCTGAGTGTGAGTTGGTGTAAACTTGGCATACGTAGCCAATACCCACTACCACAGTTGGGAGTCCCACAAAAACTCCAAGCTAAACCACCACATGTGTCCACAGCGTGCCTGGAACAGACCTGTGTGGGCTCTGCAGGTCCCCGTGAGCCTTGCTGGTTGATGCTGTGGGCCCTGTTCTTCCGGTGTCCCTGACCCCTTTGGCTTCCACAGCCCTACCGCCCAGTCTTCTGCAGGGTTCCCTGAGCTCTGCCTATTGGCTGTGGCTCTCAGCATCTGCTCCCATCAGCTGCCAGAGGCAGCCTCTGATGGCGACTGGGCGGGGCACTCATCTCTGAGCACAGCAGAATATTGTTAGCGTTCATTTAGTTGACTTCTCTTTTTTTTTTTTTTTTTTTGGTCAGTAGAAACATACACACACCTCTTACTAAGATAAAAGCATAATTATTATTCAGGTATACGTTGTTGCCATGGTGATGGTTTTTACCTGATTAAAGAGGAAATTACTATGTTATACTAGCCCTGAATCTTTGGATTCTAAGTAATTGGATTTAGTCATTAGTTTAAAAAAAAAAAAAAAAAAGTCTGTCCCAGCACTTGGGAGGCAGAGGCAGGCGGATTTCTGAGTTCGAGGCCAGCCTGGTCTACAAAGTGAGTTCCAGGACAGCCAGGGCTATACAGAGAAACCCTGTCTCGAAAAACAAAAAAAAAAAAAAAAAGTCTGAGGAAGTCACTCCTTCCCTAGTGACTCCATCTTAGCTAACAAAAATTAACCGGCACCATTGGCCCCTTGTCAGCTCGACATACTAACACATCACTTTTAAACCATGTTTCCAAGAATTCTTATTAATATCACAGTATAAAATACAGGCCAGAGTCCGGTATGTGGTGCATACCTTTAATCCCAGCAGTCAGGAGGCTGAGACAGTGGATCTCAGAATTCTAGGTCAGCCAGGGCTACATAGTAAGACCCTCAAAAACAAAATAAAAGAAAACCAATAAAATGCAGTCAAGGATTTCAAAGTCCAGTGGCAGGCTAGAGAGATGGCTCAGTGGTTAAGAGCACTGGTTGGACCCAGGTTCTATTCTCAGCACCCACCTGGTGGCTTACAACTGCCTATAACTCCAGTTCCAGGGACTCCATCACCCTCCTCTGGGTTCTGCAGGATACAGGCACTCATGTGGTGCACAGACATACGTGCAGGCGAAACACTCAAATACATAAAATAGAAATAAATATATCTAAAAGATATTTTCAGGGTCCCATTGTCAAAAATTTCAGCATAGAGGTCCAAGATTGACTTTTACATATCCAAAGTCTCTTTAACTGTGGATTCTTATAAAATAAATTAAATTAAATTAAATTTAAAAAATTAAAACCCAACCAAAAAAACAAGTTAAATACTTTATTCAAAAAGGGGTGGAAAAACAGTTGGGTCAAACCAAAACCCAACATCCAGGAGTATAAATCAGATTCTGTAGCTCAGTGTCCAGCATCTGGGACTCCTTCATAATCTGGATCCAAGAGTGAGGCCCCTCCAGCTCTGCTGTCCACTGCTCGAGCACAGCTTGTCTAATAGACTAGGTCAGAGGTCAAAGGATGCCAATACCTGTGTGCTTCTCTACCCTCGAGTTTCACACACCATAGCCCTGACTAAAGTTGTCCTGTGGGTCTCTAACAGCGGGGCCAAGGACTATGGCCCACTGAGCCCCTCTGCCCCCCCCCCCCCCGTTAACAGAGACTGACTACATGACCCTTGCCACACCTCTCTGCCATTCCTCTGATTCTGAAGCCCAGTGTGGCTATAAGTAGAAGTCAGGGGAAGTAGTTGTTCACGACGTGGGCTCTCTCAGACCAGGCATTCATCCGGGGAAGACCAGCATGTCCCATGTCTCTCCTTGGTGTGGGCCACTCAGGCCTCTTGCTGTTGGGTTGTCAATAGGGTTAGCACCCTGTTCCCACCAGAACTCTACCTTTCTCTTGATGGTGGTGTTTTTCATACTTCAAACTCTAACAGGAACAACTTTGTTTCATTTTAATTTTAACTGATTAAATGTAAAGTCTGACCCTTATGCATGCTGGGCTTTTCTGTGCCTAGCTAACCTGAGGACTTTGGGGAAAGACTGCCTGCTGGTTTTTCTGCTGTTGTGCCTAGCTTTGATGCTTTTTTAGTCTTGATGTTCTTTTAGTTAGGTAGCTCTTGGTGCTTTTTGGCCATTTGCCTGTCCATCATGCTGGCCCCAGGGTTCCCACAGGCTCTACATGCCTGAGCAGAAAAAAGTACGCATTGGTTGAATCTGAGTATTTTAAAAATTTCTCAAGATTTTTTTTGTTGTTGTTGTTTTCTATTTCTGTTCCCAGTCATTGTCATAGTCAACTTGGGTTTGTTATGACAGGCTTTTCCAGATCAGATCAGGAAGAAAGCAGATCCTATTTTATTGAAATTTAATCTCAGTCTTCCTGTTGATTTACTCAAGGAACTTCTTTTTTAAAAAATAAAATGAGTTTACACAGTGTGAGCCAGAGCTGTTCTGGGCCTGACCTGGCTTGTCTCTGCTGTTGTTTGGAAGGTCATGGAGGCCGAGCAGACCAAGACAAGGAGTGAGCTAGTGCACAAGGAGACAGCAGCCAGGTACAACGCCGCCATGGGTCGTATGCGCCAGCTGGAGAAGAAACTCAAGCGAGCCATCAACAAGTCCAAGTAAGTCTGCGGGCAGCGGGCAGCGGCTCTTCTTTTATGTACTCCTGCCGAGGGATTGTCTGAGCAGATGCTTTTATGTAGGCCCTGGAGTTCCCTGCTCAGCCAGTGAGCTGTTCCCCAGTAGTAGTCTGCATCTGCTCTTCAGGTTGCTTTGTTTGGTGTGAGCACGTGGAGCCCTGACGTCCCTGGTGCCCTCTGTATACTTCTCACACTCGCCCTGCTCACTCGTCACTAACGAGGTTAAGGAAACAGACTTTCTGTGGTCACATCCTGCCAATGTTTTCACGTTATTGTTCTGTTTGTTTGGTGACACTTGTCTGCCTATACACCAGTCTGTGTCCCCCATGGAACGGCTTCAGGGCTCCGGTGGGCTCACTCTGTCTTCCTGTTGCTTTGATCACACTCTGCCCTGTTGTGCATCTTTGGCATCCATGTTCACATCTTTCACCTGGACATCTCATACATCTACCACATATTCTGTACACTGGTGCTGGCCTGGTATGTTTGGCCACTAAAGGGAGCTTATGCCCAAGTTTCAGATTTTCCTTACATACCAGAGGGGGTCCTGCAAGGTGTCGCCATTAGCAATTCCAGATGCAGGACTTAGGAATTTGATGGAGGAGGAACAGCTCAGACGGCAAAACTGCTACAAAGCACCAGCTCTTCTGTCTGACCCAGAGCCCATGGGACTTGTCATTTTCCTTGCCTGTAGCCTAGTCCACTAGTTGTCTAGCCTTGGTTATTGTACAGGACTGATGTGAAGTTGAAGAAATGGTGGTCCTGCTGTGTCCAGCTGTCAAAGAACGGTGTTGCTTGCTTCCATCGTTGGTCTCAGCAGAGGGAGTATTTTAAGCAGCCTGTTTCTCAGCCCCAGTAGGCCAAAGCAGCCACCCTATAAGCAAAAAAAGCCAGGGTATAAAGTTTCCAAAATCTTGAGACAGGCTTCCTGTCACTGAGGCCTTGGATTAGCCAATAGCTCTGCTGGTGCTTGCTACTGCCGTGGCCTATATGCTGAATGACCTGACTAGCTGTAGCAGATGGATCTAGAATTCATGAGATCATATTCTTACAGGGTTTTTTTCTTTTTCTGTCTTCTACAGGCCTTATTTTGAGCTAAAGGCAAAGTACTACGTGCAGCTTGAGGTATGTATGACCTTGTATTTGTCACTAATATTTTGTTCCCCACCCCTCCTCAAATTCAAAACTCAACTTAATAGGCCTTAAGTGCCCTTCTGTGAGGGGAGAATGGACAAACATAAACCTAGACTTCAGTTCTCAACATGGTCTTGGGTGTTGTGTGTTATCCAGCGCTATCAGCATTCATGCGATCTCAACTGCTTATTGTATTGTACCAGCCTTTATTAGGTCTCAGTGTGAGTGCCCAAGACAAGCTGCCCCAAGAGCATTCTGGGAGAGTACCCAGACTCCCCACCCTATGTCAGAACTTTTGGGGGTTAGGTGAGCAGAATGCATTGTAAATGACCCTACAGGTGATTCAGATATGGGCCAGGAACTTCCATCAGGAACCAAGTGAGGAGGCTGCAGGACTTAATATGTCTGCCATTCCTTCCGTGACCATCTTAGTGACCATCTGCATATTCTCGTCTGTCACAAGGCCTGGTGTGGAAATGAAAGAGATGTTCTTCACATTGAATGGGGAGCCATGAGTGAAAGTCACTGGATCCTTCTCTAGTCAGTTGTCTTAGGTGTCTCAAGTTCTTTTGTGTTGTAAATATGTGTATGTAGCCCCTCAATCAGTGGGGACATCCAAGGCCACTTTGGCTTACCAAGTCCCCCATCTTCCAACTCAGCAACTGAAGAAGACGGTGGATGACCTTCAGGCCAAGCTGGCCCTGGCAAAGGGCGAGTACAAGGCAGCCCTGAAGAGTTTGGAGAGGATCTCAGATGAGATACACGAGCGGCGGCGTTCCAATGCCATGGGGCCCCGGGGCTGTGGCGTGGGGGCAGAGGGCAGCATCACCTCGGTGGAGAACCCACCTGCAAGCAAACCTGAGCCTGATGCCATTTCTGGTGAGTCTGACCAGCAGGAATCAGTGTGTGTCATCTGCTTTCTTTGCCCATCACAGATGAATGGGAGAGTTGGGCAGCCTACAGGCTGTTCTGGTGGTTTCTCATGTATTGTGGAACACTGTGCTCAGCTGATTGCTACTGAGTATTAGGTTCTGTGGTCCACAGAACTGGAAACGCTTGGGAAATGCTCCACCTCTACCCCTCTCAGGCAGTCTAAGTACACAGGAGGGCATTCAAGGCTTTAAGGAGCTCTGAGGAAAGATGTAATAGGGACTTGGGTCCAGATTTGATTCAGTTCCCATTTCACCAATGATGGGGGACAGAGAGGCCTTGATGTGTTTGCTGCATCAGCTGCATAATGAGGGTCTACTCTGCTACACAGGGTGCTGAGGAGAAACCTGGCAGCTCTCCCTAGGGTCTGAGTACACGGGTCTCCTCTGTTTAGGGATACCCTGTGCAGAAATGATAGGTGATTGACCTCGTTTCCATTAATCAAGAAAACTACTGACAAGAACACCACCTCATAGCTCTCCTTTCCTGTGTGCTTAGGCTTCCTCCTCAGCAACTCTTTTTTCCCCCCTTTTCCTTATTACTATTTTTTTTTTAAATTTGTGAGTATTTTTCCTACATGAATCTATGTATACCACATAATTGCCTGCTATCAGAAGAGGACATTGGATCTTGTGGAATTAGTTACTAACTGCCATATAAGTGCTGGAAATCAAACCTGGATCCTCTGGCCATCTCTAGCCCCACCCTCAGCAAGTGTTAAAGGCCATCAACAGATGCTGAATCACCAGGCTGAAGGGAAATGAAACTATAATGTAACCAATGCCTATGTACTGAGTTACTTTACATATTACCTCATTAATCCTGTGCACAGAGCATCTCAAAGCTGGGCAATCAAGTAACTTACAGGGCCACACCATCAGCAGTGGAGTTAGGATATGAGTTCAGATCTGGTCCCATTTCCTGTCTCAAGTGGCACAGCACTTGTATCAAGCCTCTCTCCATTTCCTGTCTCAAGTGGCACAGCACTTGTATCAATCCTCTCTGGAATGCTAGGGCATGTTTAAAGACTTCACAGGCACAAAGGGATCTTAAAAGTGAGTGCAGGCTAAAGAGGCTTTGAAAACAAGGGTGGCCTGTCTCTGAGCCTCGGTTACTCTGTCCACAAAGTCAGGGTCGGCCTGAGTACTGGAAAGGAGCACTGTTTTTTGTAGTGTGTCTGTTGAGATCAGAAGTTATCAGACATCCCACCCCGGACTGCCCTTCCTCCCAGCAGCTCCTGCTGCTTCCGGCTACATTCCAAAGGGCTAGTGTCTGAATTTTCCTTCCCCTTTCCTTCAGCGCTGGGGATGGAACTCTGGCCTTTGTATATGCTGGATAAGCCACTTCCTTTCAAACTGTTCTGGAGGCTCTTCAGACAGGTTCAAGAGCGATGCAGGTCCTGCAGACTCCATGCTGTGTGAGCATGTCCAGCAGAGCATGTCTACAGGCATTTAAGGGACTGGGCTACTATCTAGCAGATCCCATGTGATTGATGTTCTCTCTCATCACAGTGGCTTCAGAAGCCTTTGAAGATGACAACTGCAGCAACTTGGTGTCTGAAGATGACTCGGAAACCCAGTCTGTGTCCAGCTTTAGTTCGGGACCGACGAGTCCATCTGAAATGCCTGACCAGTTCCCTGCAGTGGCAAGGCCCGGCAGCCTGGATCTGCCTAGCCCCGTGTCCCTGTCAGAATTTGGGATGATGTTCCCAATACTGGGTCCTCGAAGTGAATGCAGTGGGGCCTCCTCCCCTGAATGTGAGGTCGAACGAGGTAGGTTGCAGCTCAACTTGTGCACTGTCTATCCCTTTGCCAGGTCTCAGAGGCCCAGGGGTGCATTACTGCGTCTCTGAGAACATACTGTGGGATGGATCACTCAGATTACTTTTAAGGGTATTTCTAGGGTCCTGACCACCTTCAATCAAGCAGAACTTAGATCCCATATCTCTCCTAAGAACAATCCTCTTGGCAAGTTCCTGTTGGAGAGGTTTGTTTCCTAGCTACAAAGTGAGAATGGTACATCTCATCTCTAAAGATACATGTTAGGGAGCACATGCAGTGTGCCACCCAGTGCTGGAGAACCTCTGAGATGTATGGTGGGCAGCAGGAATGGCAGAGGGCTCAGGTGGCTGATGCTGGTACCTATGGAACTCTTGAAACTGACTGCCCCCATTTGGCAATCTTTGTATCTCTGCAGGAGACAGAGCAGAAGGGGCCGAGAATAAAATGAGTGACAAAGCCAACAACAACCGTGTTCTCAGCAGCACCAACCGTGGCAGTGGCAGGAGCAGGAGCCAAAGCAGCACGTCCCTTGAGGGCCAGGCCTTGGAAACCCGGATGAAGCAGCTCTCCCTACAGTGCTCAAAAGGAAGAGATGGAATTATTGCTGACATAAAAATGGTGCAGATTGGCTGATTCACCAAGGGCTATGGCCCATGTGCAGATCATATTTATACATGAAATTCAAGAACATTGTGCCAATAATCATTTAACATAAGCCAAATAGTATGCATTTACTCTAAACTGCACTAACCAAGTTTCAGTGACCTTGAGGGCTAAACATTTTCCCTCTGGTAAGAGCTCTTGGGCTGGTGTGTTTTTCAGAGCAGAGCCATTGCAGGTAAACCGTGACCAGGGAGGGTCACGGTCTTTGCAGAGCATTCCCTGTAGCGGCAGCGTGGAAGCAATAACTAGTTTCTGAGAAAGAACCTGTGCCAGGAGGAGAGCTGGACACTTAGCCAGACTGGGGTCACCAGTCTTCATCTCTGTCCCCACTTCCCCTTCTTCTTGGGGAAACATATCTTCTCTCCATTACATCACAGGGCACCAAGACAATTTAAAAAATAACACACAAAAAAACTCAAGTGTTCAACACACTGTTGTAACAACAGTGCCAGGAACACAGCTCCTCATCACCTCTGGTGCTCAGAGGGGGCTTTCAGAAGCATGTCTTCTGGGAAACCTGTTGAACCATTTCCTAGGAAAGCTACCATGAACTGCACTTTTTTTGGGTGGGGACGGTGAATGCCAATGCGGGGATGGGGAATGAAGTAGCAGGGACGTAGATATCATAGAGGGGATCTGGGGCTGGGGGCCGTTTGTAGCCTGACCTTAGCCTGCCAGCCAAGGGGCTTTATTCTAAGAGAAGTGCATGTGAGGAATGGTTGCCATTGCTCTTATCTAGATTGACAAGGAGTTCATTTCTCTGTAGACTGTAATTTCTACAATACCTGAGATTATTTAAGGTTTATGCTGCATCTAGTATTCCTTAGAGGAAGCTGTCCTTAAAGCTAGGAGGGAATGGGCATGGTTGGTAAATAGAAGCAATGGATCTGTTATGCTAATAGTGTATAGACTTAGTGTTTATGGTTATGCATATTTAGAGCACTGTATTTTATTTGTCCTGTTTTATTAATCTGAAAGAAAAAAAGAAAACAACTCCCCATTTACAACTATTAATTTTAGCCATGTGTGTATAGCTCTTCATACACTAGTGGTTTCTTTTTTATTGATGGACACAGTATCCTTATTACAAGGTTATTTTGTACTTGTTTTATTACCTTGAGTGTAATAAAAGCTGAGACTTTGTGACTTCCAATGAGAAAGTCCAGTTGTCTGTCTTCTCCTCTTGCCTTGTGAAGAAAGATCATGGGTGCTGGGGGCATCTGCTCTCCTTTCAGGTAAGGTGATGATGGAGCCTGAACATTTAGCTCACATACCAAGGTCTAGATTAGAATTCCTACTTTTGCTGTTACAAAGGTGAGCACTGAGGAGAGACAGGCAGGTAGTTCCAGGGGACAGTCCCGAGAAGAGAGGCTTTTAGTTTCACTGGTCAGCATAGTCTTAGGGGCGGGGGACACGCTGTTATATGGTCTCATCTTCTCAGTCTGATTTAGTTAATCTGTGGCACTAAAGTACTTTTTCTAATGGGAATCTGAGAGTAGCGGTCTTCAGACAACCCAGAAGAGGGCATCAGATCGATCCCATTACAGATGGCTGTGAGCCACCATCTGGTTGCTAGGAATTGAACTCAGGACCTCTGGAAGAGCAGCCAGGGCTCTTAACCATTGACCATCTCTTCAGCCCCCAGTACTGGACTTTGTAATGTATATGCTACATACTGAAATGTGCTGTGGGAATAAGTGCCTAGTAACCATAAGTGCTTTGCCTGTTTCTATTCCATCTCAGTTGGTGGACGTCCCTTTCAATCGCTCTGTTCTGGCAGGGAAACAATGCTCATTTCCCCTTCCTGTCAATACCTTTGAGGTAAAGTTGTGTAATCTATTTCTGGCAGAGACTAGAAGACGGGATAGTCTCGAGGTGGGAAGTTAAGTGCTATATCCCTTCCGTGGGCACAGGCGTTTCACAGCATGCCTTCCTGCTTTGGGTCCCCTCACCCATCAGCCTGCCATCTCCCACAGCAGGAAGGACAGAAACCTTCGACCCTGTTTCTTCGTCACTTTCTTGCCTGTCTCCCTTCACACTTCCAGGTTAAAGCAGTGCCACTCTTGTCATCTCAGCCTCCTCTGCAATGTTGGGGACTCACTCTCACACCTGAACTGAAACTTAGCTAATTTCAGTTTTTGGCCCTCCAGCTCATGTTTGATTTTTTGAGGTGACCGCAATAACTGAACCGTGTACTACTACTTCTAGAATATTGATAATTTCCTTTACCTTGTGTGTGGGGTGGGGTGGGGTAAGGGGAGTTTCTTCTTTAAGTCTGAGCATCTATGTGCATACTGAAATGAGATATCTGAACCACCCTCCTCTCTAGCTATTGATCATTTTAAAAATCTGTTCCCAGTGGTGCTTCTCACTCAATAGAGTCATATTCCTACTACCAATTCCAGCCTGCTGTTCCCCACATTGAAAGCAGTTGGGCCACTACCTGAAGCAAAATCGTTCAGGCTTGTTTCCCCGTTGTAAAAAGCAGTAATAAAGCCAATGAGAAGATTAAAAAGAATATGCAAGGTGAATAAGTTCATAGTAAAAAAAGAACTACTGGCTATTTCTCTATTCTGTATTTATGGCATTCAGAGGACAGTTCTTGAAAGTACGTGTTGAGTGTACAGCCTTAACCTGAGTCAACACTTTATATACAGGGCTTCTCTGCTGGGTTTTTGTTTGTTTGTGGTGTGTATGTGTGCTAGGGATTGAACCCAGGGCTAAGCCAAGTGCTGTGCCACTGAGCGGCCTCACAGCTTTCTATTATGTTTTTGAAGGCAGAAATTAACTCTTATATTTAAAGTTCATGTGGCTAATTTTAGCCAAGTGAAATCTCATTGGTTTTATTCTTGAAGCAAGTATTTCTATGCATGTCTGTCTTTCTTTTACAGGGACATAAGACTAAATAAATGAAGTGCTGGACATTAAACTACATACAGTTTCCATAAGTATAAATATTTTAATTCAATCAAAGGCAGTAGAAATAGTTTTGATAATTATAAAGTAGAGACAATGACAGATCCCATTCTATTTTCCAGAACTTGAAAATCTTGAGCATCATTCTGTACTGATGATTTTATGTAAACACTAATTCCTGACCACTCACTTTTTTATGAATGCTGTATAACTCAATCACCATATACTAAATTCTCAAGGACTCCCCAAATCCCTGTGATGAAGACGCTACACGTTAAACCTCAGCAATTCCAGTCTGAGTGCTACATTTACCAACCTGCTAAGAATCAACAACAGCAACAGTAGATATACTTCAGTTCTCTACAATGGACAGTGCATCTAACCCTGACAACCTTCACTCTTAAGCCTGAGCATCTTCATGCTAAGCTAAACAGCGTTTTTTAAAGCTTAACATCTACGCAACAATAAACATTTAAAGACACAATGAAAAATTCAAATTAGTTGCAGTGACCTAATTCATTTGGTAATTAGTTGCTTAAGATGTATGGTGGGTTCAACATAAATGGGATAAACATACGTGCTCTGTAAAAACAGGAAACATAAGTATTTCAAGATTCTAAAATAGGCTGCTCTTGCACTCAGTGGACCTGTGGCCCTCATTGTCCTCCTCATGTCCTATTAGCAAAAGCATCTCCCAGTGATGGCTGAATCTAGCCTGTAATTTACAGAGCCAGCCACTGAGTCCATGCCAGCTCTGTATACACAAAACCATGTAAACAGTATTTCAGGTGATTAAGGTAATTCTCACTATCTAAAATCCTTACCAAACACCACAACAAGCACCAGACATGCTTTTGATTTAATTCCATTCTGATGGTTCACCATCGTGATTTGTCTCCTTGTCTGAAGAGCTGAAGACTGGGAAATATGGAATCCAGTAATAGCTGAGAGTTCTTGATCATTGGAGTTGTGTTGTCTTAATGGGGACAGTACTATTAAAGTCCAAGAAAAAAGGTCCTTCTTGTTTAGGCAAAAAAGTACTGGGGATGATATTAAAGATCCCAGCAGGTATGTTTTCCAGTTCTAAGTAGCAAAATCCACACCTATATTCAGGGAAAATGAGAATAAGGTTTGTAGACCATCATGCCCCACAAAGTGTACACTGAACATAAACAAACTGCCAACCTTACCTATAGTCACCACTCGATTTCCTCTGAAAGCCATGAGGACCAGGATCTCCCACTATGGAAACTGCTACAACCTCAAATCCAACACTGTATTGCCTAGTGTTAAAATCAAACAACATTGCTGTATTAGTAAGCAGTTTCATATACACTTTATATAAAACATTTCTATGCACATATGCTTCAATTTTACCAAGAGAAAACAGTACTCTGAAATTATGTATACCATTTTCACTCATGATTTCTACCTAGTTTTGAAATTGAATCCATAAGAACAAATAATGCATTAAGCTTACCTTAAAACATACTTTTTGTTTCGTTGCTTTTGAGACAGGTCTCATTAATTAGCCCTGGCTGTCCTGGAACTCACTATGTAGACCAAGCTGGCCTCAAACTAAGACCTGCCTACCTCTGCCACCTGAGTGCTGGAATTAAAGGAATTGTGCCATCACTCCAGACTAGACTTATACCATCATTTCACATGCATTTCTAAGTGAAATATCACTGTAATTGACAAAAAAGCCTACACAACAGAAGCAAACCAGGAATAGAATCTAAGTTCATGTAATAGTATATGGCCCATATGGCATTCCAAGAACTGCTCACTCACAGAAAAAAAAATGTTGAGCTGCATTGCATACCAGATATCCATTTGTATTATATTTAATCTGTAACCTAGAACTGAGTTTTAGCCCTAATGTGAGATGGGTCAAATCACTATTATATGTGTGTGGATGCTGAATTCCATACCACTTACAGACGACTGGCCTCTACCTGTAATGCCATCATTATCCAAACATCAGATTTAACATATCCTCACTAACTTAAAACTAAGGATTCTGAGTCAGTGAGGATACATCTTAGGATAAAGCTCAGTGGCAGGGTGGTTGCCTAGCATTCATGAGGCCTAGGTTCAATCTCTAGTGTGCGTGCACATGCACATGCACATGCACGCGCGCGCGCACGCGCACACGCACACACACACACACACACACACACACACACACACACACACACGGCTACTCATACAAACCTTGGCCCTCTCAGCTCAATCAATAATGGTCCCGTCTTATCTATATGGAATTGGTAGATGGGGTTATTTTTGTGAGTCTCCTGAAAATTTCCACATCCTCCAGCACTTTGACCACTCCACTTTCCATTAATCTGTAAAGTAAGGTTTCTGTATTAGTAAATTTGACACTCTGATTTCTCCACTCTGGTTTGTCACAGCCAGTCAAGTCTTTACCCACCCAAGCTGCTTTGCTGTACCCAACCTCTCAAGTATAAAATCTCTGTTCCCTGCCAGCAATTCTCTCAGGAGTCTTCTGCACATCTGTTTTACCCACACTGCAAGCTATTTTCAAATTCTCTCTGAGTTCATCTCCGTGGACTGCTAACAAGCAAAGATACAGCTAATTCTCTCTCTAGAATTACATGTTTCTATTTCCACAGAAACAATACTGCTCACTGTATTCACAACACAGACCTTGTATTCTACCAAAATAAACAGTAGTTTCCCTTGTATTTCTGTAAAACTCCTAAAAGTGTTTACTTAATAATGAGAAATGAAAGGAAATGAATTTCTAAAGGCTACAAGCAGATTACAACCCACAGACTTTCTTACCCGTTTGGATAAGGTGTATGGTGAAGGGATCTTCGAAAAAGTAAAGCTGCAAGCTGAATACACCTAAAAAAAAGAAAAAAAGGCCCACTAAAGACTATCCTGAGAAATGTCATAGAACAATCAAAGTGATCACAGAGCACACTGATCTATTCCACATCTCAAATACTAGTAGAGATCAAGTCACACTGAAGTAACCAGGAACCAGAGGTTTGTCTTGACTGTCACAGTGAATGACTCAGGACAATTGGCTTCTGTGACTGAAGAGCCAAGAAATATTAAACAGTTCCTAATGTCTTTTATCATTAAAAATCCATCCAAATTGAATTTCTTATATGTGGCAATCCTATGTACAAGAAAATTGCAAGTGACCTTCCCAGCAATGCAACAATAGTGTATTAAAAACAGTTTTTGTTTTGGGGAGGTTTAAGTTGAGGTCTCAAGCTAGCTTTGAACTTGAGATTCTCTTGCCTCTGGGATTACAGGTGTGTGCCACCTCCACCACCATGCCCTATTGAAAATTGTCATTTAATTGCATTTATTAATCTACATCTCAGGAATAAACCATTATGAAGAAAATATGTTCATTCAAAATGTTATTCAAAGTAAAAGCTGTCCTGGAACTTGTTCTGTAGATCTGACCTCAAACTCAGAGATCCACCTGCCTCTGCCTCCCAAATTCTGGGATTAAAAGTGTGTGCCATGACTACCCAGCACAAGTCACTTTTTTTTTTTTTCAGAAAGCATAATTACCGAATTGATAAAAATATAGAAGTAGAAAATGATTTTCAGAAATAGAATTTTTTCCCTAGCACTCCAGAAGTTGAGGTCAGAGTATATGAATTCAAGACAGCCTGGGCTAGAAAGCCACCCTAAAATGCATAGCAAGAGTCTGTTTCAGAGAAAACGCTTCAAGTGATCCCACATAGAAGCACATGTCATAAACTCTGCTTCACTGTATTTTGTCACTACACGGTTCATGGTTGACGACTCTTACCCGGACTGTGTAATGAATCGTATTCTGTTTCTCATACTGAGAAACCACTAGGGTGAAGGTGTGAGTCCCGGGCGTGGTCAGCTTTATCTTAGTCAAGTAATGAGGGCTGTTAATTCGAATCCCATCAATGTATGGAGGTGGGTCAGCTGTACAGACATCACGTTTACAAAAAAGATTTTCAAAGTCAGGATTAGCTTTGTCTTTTTAAGATACAAAAAAGCATATAAACACATCTGTTAATATTACCCACCCCTAATGTAGAACTAAATAAACCTTAGGCATGTTAAACTAGCTTCTTAAAGTCCCCCTTAACAACTGATCTTATTTTCCTTTAGCTAATCAATGATTTGGTAGGGATTTTTCTCAGACTTTTATAAAGGGTTGTTAACAGTGATTTGTGTGGAGGTCAGAGGGGTAAGTTGAGTCATTCCCCCTCCTCCACCATGGGTCAGGGACTGAATTCAGGTTGTCAGACTTGGCAGCAGACAACCTTTATCTACTGAGCCATCTCACCAGCCAATGGGCTAAGTTTTCAATTTGTGTCTCCTGTTTATTCTTTCATTAATGGAGGGCAAAACTACCTGTTCTAGTGTGATGAGAATACACTGTACCTTAGAAGTATCCTGAAAAAAAAAAAAAAATCACAGAGAAGTGGGAAGCACTGTTCAATTAAGAAAACATAAGAAAAAAAAAACCTTTTACGCTTTAAACGTAAAAGTAGTAGTAAATGTATGTCAAATTATAAAACCATGTAAAATTTTCATGCTAGGAAAATATTTGTGTTTTTTTTAGTCCTATAATGATCAACATTTGAAAACAGCTAGTGTGACTTGGTACTGACCACCGGACCTCATGTGTCACGCCAACTGCAGAACTGAGAGAGATTGACTGGTGAGAGTCAGTGCCTGTCCTGACCAGTGTAATGGTGAAGAACACCATCTTTTCCTCTGACTGACACATTAAGACATCAAACAATGCTGATCCTCTCCAGCCCTTCCTTCCTGACCCCCTTTTCGCATCAATCAAGGTCAACAATGATTACACGATGCTAAGTCCAACTGCATCTTCTCTGACCTCTCGGGCAGCAGGAGATAGAGGTGTGCTCTTTTCCTCTTGGAGTACCTCCTTTGCTAAGAGTCTATCAAGCCTCACTCCTATCAATTGCTTCATCACATCCTGACCGAGTTTCCTAGTAACTGTACCAACTCCTCTGCCCAGCTACAGATGCATGTCCTGGGCATCCAGCTCTAGCTGCGGCTTTCCTCAGAAGGATTTACAGAGTCCAGTCTTCAGATGCTACCTCCTCCTGTGCTTGACTCATCAAGATGGACCTCAAGCCCCCACCTCAAATCAACTGCCCACTTGGCATCCTTACCCGGAAGTTTTATTGCCTCAAACTTAACAAGCCAAAAATTAACTTCCAAGTTTACTCTGTAATGAAATCTTACAATATGACCAATGCTTACCCATCTTAATAACTACTACAGCTTGCTTTTACTTAAAAAACAAAAACCCCGGAATCAGCCTACATCAGCTCAGGAACTCCTTATATGATCCTACTGAAATTCAAATCTGTCCTCTTGGTGTTACTCTACAACTACCCAAGGTCAAGCCACCAGCATTTCTCAAATAACACTGCCTCATTTAGGGCTGTAATAAATGCTTAGAAGAAATCCAATGCTCTTAAAAAGACAAAATCAGACCATGTCATTTTCCCTCTGTACCCTTTTTGATGCTTTATAAACCTTGGCACATTTTAGAAATTAAGTTCTGATGATTATGTACAAAAATATGTAAGTCTACATTTTAAGAATTTCAAAATTAAAAAGTTTTACATACACATCAACCTACATACCCAGTATGCTTTGCTGGTTTTTTGTTAGTCTACCAGCATAATTATAATTGATTTCTGCATGCCGTCTACATACGCCTTTCCTTTCCAGCTCAGTGTCTGAGAATGCTGCAGCTGTGCTCAGCAGAACTCACCTGGGTAGTAAACTTTCTTGCCATCAGTCTTGTACACAACCATTGTGATAAACTCACGGTTATTTGCAAAGTCATCCTAAGATCACAGAGAATCCACAGTGGTTAGGAAAATGGACTCAAGATGGTCTCTATTCTAAGGGTTTAGAAAACTAATTTTCAAGAGCACCTCAGCTATTTAGTTCTATACAAGCCATATTTTTCTGAATAAATGACTACTATGTAAATGATTAAGATTATAATTAGGCTTTCTACAATCAAAACTAATGACCTACTTTTCAAATCCCTTCCAGAAAATACTAATCTTAATACATTTTAAAGAATGTATCAACCTTCATGTTCTCATTGAAAAATAAGCTCCTCCTTTAGAGAAGTCTGAATAAGACTTAAGTATCTAATTATAAAATAAGGAAATTTACCCTGGGACCAAATAAAGTCCCCTCCAACCGACTCAACCAGTAAAAAAATAAAAATTAAATTAAATTAAAATAAAATCTACCTAGCCGGGCGAGGTGGCGTACGCCTTTAATCCCCGCACTCAGGAGGCAGAGGCAGGCGGATTTCTGAGTTCGAGGCCAGCCTGGTCTACAAAGTGAGTTCCAGGACAGCCAGGGCTACATAGAGAAACCTTGTCTCAAAAAAACCAAAATAAATAAATAAATAAAAATAAAATCTACCTAATGATATTCATTTACTTGAGAAAACATTTTCAGAGTGCTTATATAAATGGAAATGAATAATGATAAAATTATGGACCTAACAGTTAATTATATTTGAAACAATTTCTGAATGGTGGGTGTGTCATTAGAAGGATATCTGTACCTTGTCTGTTATGTGTCTACTAAGCAAAACCCAAACTGCAGCACCCCCTTGTGGACACTGCACCTCCAATTTGTACTGGGGGTTGTTGGCCAGGCTATAAGCATCTTTCACAGGTCCTTGTTTAGCATCCCAAGTACTAAAAAATAAACAAAAAGACATCAATGGTTAAATTTCCCATGCAGCTAAATATTTTTTGATATTTGTTTTCTTATTTTAGAAGTATGAATGTTTGGCCTACATGTCTAATTTGTATGAATGTTTGGCCTACATTTATGTTTGCTTGGTGCCTATAGAGTTCAGAAGAGGGCATCAGATCCCCCAGAATTATTTACAGATGGTTTCAAGTCACTTTGTGGGTGCTGGGAATTGAACCTGGGTGAATTGAACAACAAGAACTTTTAACTGTTCAGCCATCTCTCCTGCTCATAAATACTACTTTAGATAGTGATGTGTTTCAAATGCAATTAAGCTATCAGGATTGTTTACTTACTTATTATTGATTATTGATTGATTGATTGAGACAGGGCTTCTCTGTGTAGCCTTGGCTGTCCTAGAACTCACTCTGTAGACCAGACTGACCCTGAATCTAAAAATCTGCCTGCCTCTGCCTCACAAAAGCTGGGATTAAAGGTATGCACATAACAACTATCAGGATTTTTGTTTTATCCTTTAAAAAGTTTTTTGGTATAATAAAGTAGTAAAAAAAAAAAAAAATGGCTACTGGCAATGACAAAAAGAAGGGTTGATGATCCTCCTGATTTGATGACTATTTGAAAACTTTAATGTGGGGAATAGGCACTGGGGAGGCTGCCTGTGGTTAAGAGCATGAATTGCTGCTGAGATAACCACAGTTCAGTTCCCAGCACCCACACTGGGTGGCTTACAACTGTCTATAACTCCAGCTCCAGGACATCCAACGCCCTCCTCTAGTCTCCCAGACACATGTACTCATGCACAAAGCCCCATTCCTATCTCCACATAATTTTTAAAATTTTTAAAATCTTTCAAATGTAGAGAATATTATGAAGCATAGTCTAAAATGTATAAAAACTTACCTGTGAATGCAAGTTGATTCTTTAAAAAGAGCTGGATTCCAACTCAAATAAACTACATCATAATACTGGCAAAGATCATCCCAGGAAATCCAAAATATTCCTAAAAATTAAATGTCTTTGTTAATCTAAAAAAAATTAGCAATAAACAGCTTAAAGCAGCTGGAAAAAGGCTCAATGGTTAAGAACACCTGGCTACTCTTCAAAGGGCCCAGATTCTATCCCAGCACCCACATGATGACCAGCAACATTTTCTAATTCCAGTTTCAGGGATCCACCTCTAAGGGCACCAAGAACACACACAGTGCACAGATATGCATGTAGGAAAACACTATATACATAAAATAAAAATAAAAGAGACTGTTAAGACTGTTAAAGTACATCTCATCTTGAAAACAGGTTATTTAAAAAGGACATTAAAGGCTAGAGAAGCTACAGAGTTATCTCAGTGGTTAGAGACACTTGCTGCTCTTAAGGAGGGCATGGATTTGGTTCCTGGAACCCACACCGTGTCTAGTTCCAGGGGATCTGGTGCCCTCCTTTGACTTCTGCAAGCACTGTACATATGTGGTGCACATACACAGATGCAGGCAAAACACAAAAATAAATAGACAGACAGATGGGGGAGTTGGCTCAGTCCGTAGGGTGCTTCCTGCACAAGCATGATGACCTGAGTTCCACCTCCAGCACTCACACAGAAGCTGGGATACCAGTGTGTGCTGGGGAGGCAAGGACAGGTGGAGCCTGGGGGGTTGCTGGCTAGACAATTTAGCCAGTCAGTGAGCTCCTTGCTGAGTGGAAAGGATGATCCCTGATGTTGAATTGTGGCCTCCATGTGCATATACACACATATACTTGTGCACCCCTCACACTCCTAAAATGGCAGTAAACTACAGAGACACTTACCATTATCTATTTTCTGAGCTGTTCGGGGGTCAAAGTTTAAATGCTTTTGCAGTTCTGGGGTCCAGTTTCTCACATCATTCTCACTGTACCTTCCTTTCCAGCGTAAATGGCTCCAAGGGTTTTTTAACTGAATAAACCTCAGCCCCTGTGTTAAGAGACAGCAAAACCAAACAATTAACAACAAAGAGATTTACCACATACTTATAGACTCTTAGAATGAACTTTAATTATTTAACACTTAATAAAAGGGGAACAAGAAAAAGTAGAAAATTCTGCTAAACTTTTCAGAGGCATATCTCAGGCATCAGAAACATCAAGAGCATATGGCTGCAGATGCTTACTGGTAAACAGAAAAACAGCAATTTAATCCAGGATAGAGGAAGAAATGAAAGAGAATTTTGGAAAGCTTGGCATACGCTGCAGCACCCTAGCTCTAGCTACTTCCAGCAGAGGAGAGAGCCTTAGGTAGGTAAGAAACGCTGCAAGGCTGTGTGGACTGAAAAGCAAGGCTCGCGCCACAGAGAGCCTCAGACTCCCTCCAGGAACGACATCGAAAGGACCCAAAGGAGTATGGAAAACTGAAATGAAGGTCGCAGATTATGCAAGAATGTTACACGCATGCACAAATAGGGATGTATTAATATAAGAAAATCCTAAGTGGAAAAGTCACAAATGAGATTGTAGCTTTAAGACTATATACCAAAAAAAAAAAAAAAAAAAAAAGTATTGTAGACCTAGTAATATAAAAGAAATTTAAAGTAAGTTGGCATATGCCTTTTAATCTTAGCACTTAAAGGCAGAGGCAGACAGCTCTCTAAGTTCCAGGCCAACTAGAATAACATAGTAACACCGTGTTACTGTTTTCTGTTAAAAAAAAAAAAAAAGGAGGAGGAAGAGGATGAGGACAGGGAGGAGGAAAAGGAGGAAGGAAGAAGGAAGGAAAGAAGGGAAGGAGGGTAAGAGGGAGGGAGGGAGGGAGGGAGGGAGGGAGGGAGGAAGGAAGAAAAATATTAGATTTGAGATAAAAGTCAGATTTGAGTAAATGTTTCAAAGATTAAATATAGCAGAAATGAAACCACACAATAAAGGAAGAACCCAAGAAAGGTTCAAACTCAGATATAAGAGCACTAGTTAAAGCTTCAATTTTAACACACATCAAGGCTTTGGGCAAAGATCAACTCTGACAGCATAAAGTTCAAATTTAAAATGGGGTACTCTACAGGCTATAAAATCTGCTCAAGTTGGGTAATAATGCTACAGTCTGCAACTTGAAAGTAACAATGAAATATACTACCGGGCCATAGTTTATTTTGTTTACTATACTTCAGTAAAACATGTCTTACAGAGTCACAGTTAGGAAAGCAATACTTTTGTAACTAGAAGGTCTGTTGTTTCTCTATCTGTACCAAGTCACATGCCACTATCTTAGTATCTTCACACTGCACCGACACCTCACAGGAGACTAACAAGAAAAGGAGCTCAGGACTGTATAGCTACCACTAATGCAGCACTAGTTCTCCTGTGTGTAGAAAATTACAGTCTAAAGGAAAGCACACCTTTCAGCTTTCCCACTTTACATTATTTGTACTTTAAGGAATCAATTTTGTTGCCATGTTTAAGGAAATACACAATTTTATATAATATATATGGGGCTGGAATCCTGCCTAATTGAGGACTGAGTCTATGACCTCATGCCTGCTAATCCAGTGGAATCTTAAAGTTTAACAGTTATGGCAGGCTCACACTGCCTCCCATTCCTATACAATCAAGTGTCACAACAGCACTTGGCCAGAGATGGACCTTATATACCACAGTGACATCACAGTCATCCTAATATCAGAGTGCATTACACACATTTGTAACTAAATAAACCAGGTGACTTGATTAGAACTGAACTCAACACAATCACTGGCCAAAATACTATGAATAACAGTTATTACTATTAAGTATTATGTATTTGTTGTTTGAAAGGTCTTATTACATATCCCAGAGCAACTATGTAGCCCAGGCTGGCCTTTAATTTGCTTCCTATCCTGTCTCTTAAGTTCTAGAATTTTATCTTTTATTCACCTCTTTTTTTTTTTTTAAAGATTTATTTATTTATTATATGTAAGTACACTGTAGCTGTCTTCAGATACTCCAGAAGAGGGAGTCAGATCTTGTTACAGATGGTTGTGAGCCACCATGTGGTTGCTGGGATTTGAACTCAGGACCTTCGGAAGAGCAGTCGGGTGCTCTTACCCACTGAGCCATCTCACCAGTCCCCCTCACCTCTTTTTTTAATGTATGGTTTTCTTTTATTGTGAGGCTTGTAAAAACAAGCCTACTGCACTGTCAACTGTCAAGAGTGTAGTATAGCACATGTAATCACGTACAGTGGACAATTCTAAAAATGACAAATATTTATGGCACAATTTATATACTCCCTGTATTTGGGAGGGTTGTTAATATTTTAGAATATACTTCTACTGAGGAAAAAAAAAAGCCAGACATGGTGGCACATACCTGTAATCCCAGTACTTGGGAGTTGGGAGGCTGGGCAGATGGGTTATGAGTTCAAAGCCAGCCTGGGATACATGGCAAAACCCTGTCTCAAAAAAAAGCCTTAACTGTAAAACTGTATGCCTTAAGCTAACAACAGCTTCACATATCTTGTGTCTCCTGTTGCGCTATTTTCTCTTGTGTTTGATTTAATCTTGTATTTCTTCCTGAAGACCCTAGGAGCAAGACAGACAGACAGACACAATATTTCCTAGCAGTGTAGCAGACCATATCGTCTAGGCTTCTGTACATACACTATTATGTCTGCATAACAACAAAAATCACAAATTTCTTGGATTATACCCTGGGATTAAATGACCTATTTCTGTATGCCAACTTAACACCAAGTTTAATTAACAAATAATGAGTACTGTTTTAGCTGAATGACCATGTCTCTCTGTTCAATTAAGGGCATTTGATAATATTTGTATCTTTTAGTGCAGAGAACTCATCAGTTTTTCATTCAAAAATGACAATAACCTGAAAAGTAATAAGGTCACATATTCTAAGACCTTAGCTGCAGCACATACTGAGAAAGGGTCTAAAGGCCTGTCAGTGTGCAAAGACATTGCAGAAGAGAAACCATGTGCACACAGATCCATGGCATCTCTTATTTCTAGCCATCATTCTCCTATTCCTTTCACAGATACTTGTCTTCAATACCTTTCTACAATGACTAACCCAAAACACCAACATGTAACCTAGAATCTTCAGAACTGTGTGTTCATCTCAATGGTGGTGACTTTTATGGAAAGGAAAAAGGTATGATGGCATCCCTGTTCTGCTGTCACTATCTATACTGTCACTGAATTTCATTTTCATAATTTTACCTCCTAATTTCTAATGATAGAGTCTGGGCTGTTTACACTCGTAGGATGGCTCTAAAGTCTGACCATCATTGCGATACTATAGCATCTTATCAATCAAGAAAACAAATAAGAGAAAATTGTAAGGCGTAACCTTGAACTCTCTAATATCCAAAACGGCATACGCATGCGTGGGAACCAGGCCCCATTTCTCCCCTTCAGCTTCAGTCATCATTCCTGTCGATGCGGTGATGAGGACATCCCCTTTGTGAAATCTGCAGAAGCCCCAACACGAGAAATTAAAGAAATGCATTTGAGATCTCAGATCACAATATCTTTCCTATACTCTTTACTGGCATACATGAAAACTTCAAATTTAAAACTTTTTTTAAAACTGGCTATCCTAACATGAATTATTTCCTTTTTTTCCCAGAACAACTTAATTCTCAGGCAAAAATCTATCAGTGAAGAAAAACAAATGCTGTATTTTCAGCTTACAAATAAGGATGAAAATATGAAATAACAAATTTACTTTCCCAAAAGAGATCTGGCTTACCAAATCACAGGATTTCCTACCTTTGATTGTGTTTGTTATGATTTGGAAAAATTCCCTGTACCTCCATATAAATTACCCACTTACAGCTTAAACTCCCAAGACTTTCTTTCTTTTCCCATGTTCCTTCAAACTTGAGAATTACTAGTAGGAGCATATAATTTTTCCACATTCTGTTTTCCATATTCAATTACTTTGGATTTTCTAAAATCTGTATTAGCTGTAGCCAGTACTGAAGATAGCTAAGGCTGGTGGTAGTATACACTGTGTAACTGAGAGTGAGCACTCCTGCTGGAGCACGGTGTGCAGAGGGGATTCCAACGCTCAGAATGCTGAGGCAGCAAGATCACAAGGGGAGGTCAAAACACAAAAGGCGACAACTTTGCAATCTCTATTCTAAATAAAGCATGATGCCTTTAAACAGCCTTGTTTACTTCAAATGGAAGAAGGAAGGGAGGGAGGGAGGAAATGAAACAAAAGCAGAGAGGGCAGGAACTACAATTACCTTTGATAGAGCATTCTGAATGAGTTATCCTTACTGAACGTCTGGCTGTCTGAGTGCATGGCAATCCTCTCTGGTATCCACCCAGTCAGGGCGTGCAGATCAATATTCTGAAACACAAACACATTTCATAACAGTCAGTGGGTTAGGCTGTTAAAAAAATCCTCAGGAGAGCTATTAAAGCTCATTTGATTTGGTGTAATGATCTTGATAGGGGAAATGAAGGAGTGATAGGGATGTAAAATGAGTAAGTTAATGGGGAAAAAAATATCGGTATGATACCCACTCCTCATTTGACCTGGAAAAACGCATTGCTCTGTATCTCAATATTATAGCAGACACATATATTTTAGGCTTTTCTGGATACATAATTTGCAGCACAATTCAAATTATGCTTCTTATCCTTACATAAGAAAATAGGTACCCTTATCATTTTCCCACAAACAAAAACATTTATTAACTTTAAACTTTATAATCTATAGGTGTCTATAATATATATCCATGACTTACTGAGTTGGATCCTGGGAAATCATATCCTCCCATAACTTTCATGTATGCTTTCTCTATAAGTGACACCCACAATTCACTTTTATTGTTGGAATAAGAACACAGCAATTCTCCTTTGTGATCAACAGGTAACTGGTCATCAATTATCACCTGCATAAAGAGAACATTAACTTCCTTAAATGAAACAAAATATCTTTAAATCTCAAGATTAAAAAATTTTCATGGATAACAGACACAATATATCTATTATTAAGATAATGACAGCTTCATAAGATTTTCATCATTTTAATACAATGTCTTTATGCAGTCTTACAAGCTAATCTCACTGACAAGCCACTAGTTACAAGAGACATGTATTTGTATACCCATGTGTGTATATATAAAATCAAATTATTTAGAGATTCTAGAATGTACATAAATATTTAAAGTTACAAAAGAGCCTTGCTATTTTTGGTTTAACCATACAAAAAAATTTCCTATTCTATAATTGTAAAAGTACAATATTGTAACTAAAAGATAAATGTAAATAATTGAGCAACACCACAGATATGATATCTAATATTAAAAATTATTTGCAAAACGTAGTGATAAAAGAAGAGTTTTAGTCTAAGAATAGTACAAAGATTACTACTGCAAAAACTTTTTTTTTTTTTTTGAAACAGGCTACGTAGCCCAGGCTGGCCTTGAACCAGCCATCATTCTGTCTCAGCCTCCTGAGTGCTAGGTAATAGGCATCCGGCTCCATCCTCAACATTGAAAGACTCTTTTTAAACAAGAGGTTATCTTTCCTAAAACTGTTTAGTTTTTAAGTAATCAATTTAATTCTAAAGTGTGATCCCAAACAACAGCATATCACTAGGATTGGCACCAAGTCTGTTACAAAGGCAAGTTCTGGTCCCAGATACACTTGTGGATCAGGCCTGCAATCTAGGCTACTGCAAAAGCTGAGGCAGGCTTACAAACTCAAGGTCTGCATGGATTAAAGCATGTGTTCAGGGACAGCAGGCAACTTAGCGAGTCCATGTCACTTAGACAGCCTGGGGTTCAACACAGCTTAGAGGCAGGACTTTTGCCTCACTATGAACAGGGCCTTAGCAGGCTCAATCCTCAGCTCCACCAAAACATACTTAGGAGTGTACAAGTATTACTGAGCTACAGAACAATGAGTTTCAGTCTCAGTCACCAGGTGATTTTGTTAAAATGTAGGCTCTGGGGACAAGAGAGAAGGCTTGGTGATTAATGGCACTGATTACTCTTCTCCTAGACCTGGGTTCAATTCCTAGTACCCACAAGTCAGCTAACAATAGTTAGTAATTCTAGTTCTAGAGTGCCGTTTCTCAACTTTCCTAACTCTGCAGCCCTTTAATACGGTTCCTCATGTTGTGGTGACCCCCAACCATAACATTATTTCATTGCTACTTCATAACTGTAACTTTGCTACTGGTATGAATTGTAAAGTAAATCTCTGTATTTTCCAATGGTCTTAAGTGACTCCTGTGACAGGTTATTCAGGACCCCACAGGAATGCAACCCACTCTTCTAGAGGACCTGATGGTCCTTTTCTGATCTCTTTGGACACTGCATGCACATGGTCCACAGACATACATGAAAGCAAAACACCCTCATACATAAAATAAAAATGGGTAAAACTTTAAAGAAAATTTACAACTCTGATTCAGTACATCTGAAGCAAGGCCTAAAATTCTACAATTCTAAAAGTTCTCGGGTGATGCTGAATTTGATACAGGAACCTAGGGGTTCTAGAGAATGCTAACAATGCAAGGAAGACCTTATTATGGAGTTCAGACAGCTAAAAGAAACAACAGCAATATATAATTTAAAACTACATTTATGTCACAAGAAACAATAAGTTTCTTATATCTCATTATGATTTTTTATGAAGTCTTCTGATCTAATAGATTTAATTTATCTAGTTTCCTTAATTAATTAACTTATTTATTTTTTGAGTCGGGGTCTCACTGTGTAGTCCTGTGTGGCATGAACTTACTCTGTAGACCAGGATGGCCTCAATCTCAGAGATCTGTCTGCCTTTGTCTTCTGAATGCTGGGAATAAAGCCATGTGCCACCAACCTCTTATTACTTTATAATTTTTAAAAACTATTATTAGTTATTGTTGTTGTATGTGAATGCACACTATGCATGTGTATGTGTACAAGCACATGCCAAGGCAGTCATGTGGTCTCTCTCATTGTCCTTCCACCTTTATGTCCCAATGGGTTCCAAGGATTGAACTCATGTCCACTAGGTTTGCAAGGGAAGTCCCTCACCCATGAAACTATTTAGCTGATCCTGATTTCCTGATTAATTAAAAAGTTAGAGCCTTCTTGTTGTTCTCAAGGCTGAGGAAGGCAGAAAGCATTCCACATTTGAGGCCAGAATGAGATACATTAACAACATCCTGTCAGAAAGGAAACAAACCAAAAAAGGTTAAAAATTATTTTTTTAAAGATTTATTTATTTATTTTTTTTTTAAAGACTTATTTATTTATTATATGTAAGAACACTGTAGCTGTCTTCAGACACTCCAGAAGAGGGCGTCAGAT
>NC_034597.1:22624943-22649872 GCF_900095145.1 Mus pahari | reverse complement strand
GTTTCTCTGTGTAGCCCTGGCTGTCCTGGAACTCACTTTGTAGACCAGGCTGGCCTCAAACTCAGAAATCCGCCTGCCTCTGCCTCCCAAGTGCTAGGATTAAAGGCGTGCCCCAACACTGCCCAGTACTGAAAAGCATTCTTTAAAAAGACTTTAACTGAGTACAGTGACTCATGCCTATAGCGCCAGGTTACTTCTGAGGATCACTTCAGCCTAACTGAAGACAGTTTGGGCAAAACAATGAGACCTATCTATAAGAAAAGATTAGAGGCAGCTGCTCCTCTAGAGGGCCAGAGTTCAGTTCCCAATCCTATATCAGACAGCTCCCAAGGACCTAGAACTGGAGGTCCATAGGATGTGAAACCATCTTCTGGCCTCCACAGCTACATGCACATATGTGGCTCTTGCTTACATGCATGCGTGTGCATGTGCGTGCACGCATGTACACAGATTAAAAAATAAATCTTTATCAACTAAATTAACTTTTAAAATCTTTACACAGTCAACTTTTCTCAGTTGTTTCCCTTTAAGATTCAAAGGCAAGGAGGGGAGAGAGGAGGGGAAGTAGGACTGGGAAGGAAAAGGACATTCACCTTTCTCGGGACACCATTGAGGTGAAGCTTTACCATATACTTTCCACAGGGATTGTACTCTGGTTCTCCATCCTTATTCTGTGGGTAAATTATGCTTTGGGAAAAGGAAAATGGATATTAAAATACCAATATTAATATTCAACATCAACTAATGTATAAGACTTTATATTACTTTTAAACAAATGCCATTCATTTATAAATGCTACTTTCTTCCCAATTTTATAAAAATGAACACAAGAATATTTTAATATTTTAAACACTTTGTGGTTTTGGTTTTCCTTTTGAGATAGGATTTCAATATGTACTGAGGTTGACCTGGAACGAATGATTCTTTTAACTGCTTTAACAAATCATATATTAAGTAGATATATTTTAACCCAGTTAAAAATAACTTTTATCACTGGTTTTGAGAAGTAAGGTCATTTCAATAAATCATAATTAGGGCACTAAGTACAATTCTAATAAAGCCACATAAAATTCAAACTATTTAATGAGGTCTAGAGAGATGGCACAGCACTTAAGAGTACCTGTTGCTTTTGCAGAGGCCCTGGAATCAGTTCCCAGCACCCACATGGTGGCTACCAACCAATTTTAACTCCAGATCCAAGCAATCTAACGCCCTCATCTAATCTCTAAGGGTACTGTATCACCTCTCCTGGCCAAAACAATTTCTGTGTACAGACTAAAGGCACTTCACATGTGATCATGTAATTAATGAATTACAAAGTTGCACAAAAGGCACATAATGCAGCCAAATACCTATCGAAACACATTAAGAATTTTCACTACCAAATTTCTTTTAAAATGTGCACAAAATCAAGCACATTCCAAATTGTTTATTTATATGGCAAATAACTAAAATTAAGGACTGTCCAATTTATCTTTATTCTTAGGTCGACTAACTAAAAATTATGATTCAAGTTACACTGAGTGGTTTTGAGCTTAATACAACCTTCAAAAACTGAAAATCAGAAACATTTCAATACATTTTAAAGCTGTCAGAGCCAACATTAATGAATGTCATTTTCTATTTTCTTATAGCCACATTAAAAGTTAAAAAGAAAAAGCCTTTAATTGCAACACTAGGGAGGCAGAGGCAGGTAGATCTCTGTAAGTTCAAGGTTAGCCTGGTCTATATAATGAGTCCCAGGCCAGTCAGGCAAAATAGAAACTCTGTCCAAAACCAAAAAAAAAAAAAAAAAAAAAATGTTAAAAATCAAATTAATTCTAATAACATATTTTGCTTAATCCAATTATAAGTTAAATATATACTCAATACTTAAGATATTTTCCGATTTCACAATTTGTATGCTAAGTTTTCAAAATCTCATGTACTTCTTGCATTTGCACCCCATCTTAACTCAAGATAATCTATTTGAATTCTTCAATAAGCACAGGCATCTAGTGGCCAAATAGTGTAATTTTTACTGTAGTGTTAAAATTACAAAGAATAAATAGGACATGATTTCTACTTTCATTAATTTCAAAACATACTCCACATACATTTTTTTTATATGCTTATGTTCTTACTGCTTTAGAAGAACTTCCCATATTCAGGAATTAACTGTTTAACTTCCATAGAAAGGACAAAGGTTTAGTAATATATCCTCTCTACTTTCAACAAGCATATGGTATAAGTTTTAAATTTCCAAATAAGTAGCAATCACATAAAAGATAAACCCAAAAATTTACCTGGTAATTAACTTCTTATTGAATCGTCTCTCATACGCTGCACTGATAGCCAACGATGCCACAAAGGAACAATCTGATACTATTGTCTGTTAATAAGAACAACACAGTCTTACACTCGTGTAACTTCAACGTTTATACAATAATATACCTACATCCTTAGCTTTATATTAAATATCTTATTATTCAAACAGGAAAACAGAAATGCCATGCTACCAACTCACATATTTTATTCAGACAAATCCTAGAAGTGTTTCAATGAAGTTAATTTAAAATCTTTAGGGTGTGCCTCCCCAACGTGTGTGTGTGTGTGTGTGTGTGTGTGTGTGTGTGTGTGTGTGTGTGTGCACGCGCATGTGCGTGCACTCTGGAGTGTAAGCACGTACGTGTAGGTATATATGGAGGCCCAAGGTCAATGTCAATGACGGTGGCATTGTTCGATTCAGTCACTTTCTACCTTTTACTTTTAGAGTATATTAGTATGTGTGTATGTGTGTGTTTATTTTTAATTATGTGTCTCTGTATGTGTCTATTTTGGGCTGTATGTGCACATGAGTATGGACACACATAGAGGCCAAAAGAGGGCACTGGATATCCTGAAACTGGAGCTGAAGGCACTTGTGAGCCACCATATATGAGAAGTGGGAACCAAAGTCATCTACCATTTACTTTTCAAGACAAGGTCTTTCACTGAACTTGAGGTGTACCAATTCAAGTAGGCTGGCTGGCCAGAGCTCTGCATGTCCAAGGCTAGGGTTACAGTAGTGAGCAGTCACCCTGACTTTTTCTTTTTTAAAAATGTTATGTGTAAGGGTGTTTGGTCTGAATGTAATTCTATGTACCACATGTATGCCAGTGCTCTCACTCCATCACTGAGCCCCACCTGACCTTCTGTGTTTCTGGGGATGCCAACTCAGTTCCTTAGGTTTATGCAGAAGGTACATTAATGACTGAGCCAACTGTCTAGCCCCCAAGAATTAAATACTTAGTTAAGTCTTTTATAACTATTTTTTCATCAAAGGTGAAACTCAATTCTCAAGTTTCACATCTACAAAAGCAAAAATCTGTAGTTGGGGCTAGGGCTGCAGCTCAATGATAGGGTGACTGCCTAGCATGCATAAGACCCTAAATTCAATTCCCAGTACTGAAAAAAAAAATCTGTAATTGCTCAAGACAGCTTCTCATATTATCATTTTCCCAACATTAAAGCCAAAATGTCCAGACTGTATTGGGCATGGTGACACACACCAGCAATCTGCTGGGAGTCTGATGCTGGAGATCACTGAGCTCAACGCCAACTCAGAGAACACAGCAAAAGGCTGTCCCATCCCAGCACTCAGGAGGCAGAGGAAGGTGGATTTCTGAGTTCAAGGCCAGCCTGGTCTACAAAGTGAGTTCCAGGACAGCCAGGGCTATACAGAGAAACCCTGTCTCAAAAAAAAAAAAAAAAAAAAAAAAAAAAAGGCTCTCCCAGAAGAAAAAAAACTAACAAAATTTCGGTCTTGTTTTAAGAAAGACTCTTCACTAGGCAGTGCAGACTGATCTCAAACTTACTATGTAGCCCAATATGACACGGAAGCATGAGTGCTGAGATTCCAGTCTGTACGGTCAAGGCAAGCTGAGAATAACATGAAGGATGAGACATGTTTGCAATTATACCCATGCAAGTAAATATACAGAATCTAAGAAAAATCAAATCTAGATTCAAATTTCCCCTAGAGTGACAACTTTTTTGAATATTATACAAAATAGATATTTACCTGCTTTATGCTAAAACTGGACACAGTGTATATCATTGTAGGGTTGTTGGTAAGATCTTCCGGTCGTACCCATTTAGAAAATGTAGTTTTTTGTTTAGGTGATAATGGAAGCTTGCCCAATCTATCACTGAGGTACAATAAAAGTTAAAAGAATATATTAATTTTTAAAGATGACTTGAAGCCAGAATGAAACCTTCTTTTTGGTGCAGAGATCATATAGTTACACTTTTGTCTTCCTAAAAATAGCCAGTCAAATCTGGCTCTTTACACATAACCTTGAATTTTCCTGAAAATTAATCTGAACACCTTCTCCAATTTAAAAAAATCAATATACATAAGTGAAGACAGAAGCTTGTATTTATTTAAAAATATGGTACAGACATTTAACTTATCACAGTTATGATGTTCAGGAAACTCAACAATAAATGGAGTCAGGAACAACACAAGCTAGTCTACTGAGGCTTAAGAGCTGCAGATCCTTCCCTTGCCTCTTGAAAGGACAGAGAGACTAACTTAGTAAACAGTGGCCATGTGGCAAGCATCATGCTAGTACACTTTATATATTTATTCTCCACTTAAGTCCTCCAAATAACTATATTCAGTTAAGCATTTCTGGGGGAAGCACAAACTTATCACCAAGGTCATACAGCTAAGAAGGGACATTTGGATCCAAGTCTGTGATGCCAAATTCACCATTTTATCCACTACACTGTACTTGCTCTGTGCTGCAGTGCCCCTTTAAAGCTGACCTATAATACCAAATAAAAGCACACACCTCCCCACCTCAGGCCTTCACTCTCCTACAGCAATGGCAACACCTGTCTAGATTTCAAAAGATTTTGTGTAATGTGTAATATGCAAACTAAAACAAACTTGTGTAACATTCTTTAATCCAAGAGCGCCAATGAGTAGTAAATGAAGACAACTTTGTGCTCAAGTTGAAAACACCCCAAGTGCTAGTTTCTTACCGTAGGTAGGGCACCTCTAGACTTTTAGGAGCCATGTTGCTGCAAATCTCGAGTATAAAAGTTTACCTACGAGACTGCTCAAAAACATTTTTTTTTAATTTTGAGCCATGTTCTTTACCTTATGCTCACCCTACAGAATATATTAATGACTCCATAGTATTTGTTCTCTCAAATTACTGAGTAATTAAAGTCAGTAATTTAAACATACTTCTTTAACTCGTAAGTCTATTAAAAGTATTTTATAAAATATAATGCTTATGACTTAAAGGTTAACATATCACCAGACAATCTTTCACTCTCTACACCTGATTCTCATGACCCCCTTAGGGGATTTGAATAACCCTTTCACAGGGGTCGCATATCAAATATTCTACATATCAGATATTTACATTAAAATCTGTAACAGTAGCAAAATTAGTTTGAAACACCAATAATGTTATGACTGGGGTCACCCCAGCATGAGGAACAACTGTATTAAAGGGTTGTGCATTAGACGGCTGAGAGCCAATGCTCTAAATGAAATCACATTATGGAGCCCTCTCACTGTTAAATGAACTTAAAATGTTTACAAATATTTTTTCTTTCCAGTATTCTCTATGTAGAACTTAGATGACAAAAATGGAAAAATATTGCCACCTAGTTCATTTTAGTATTCATCTATTCTTCTCCAAATTTAATTTATTCAGTACAGTTTGAGTACTTACTATAAAAGAGACATCGTGCTAGATATGGGGTGGGACATGGTTAAACAGACATGGCCTCTGTCCTAACAAAGCTTGTAATTCTCAGCAAGAATTGTACACAAGAAGTAAGAAGCAAATAATTACACACAAAAAAGAAAAAGGAGTGAAAGAAAATATCCCACTGTGATACGCTAGTCTTAAATTTAAAAATCTTTGTCTATGTATGCCACAATTCCAGCAAATTAAAGGAGCTTCTTATTTTATATTTTACTTTTTCAATTATGTTTTTAAATTGCCCCCAATTTTGATTGCTCATGCTATATTGTTTCTTTTAGATATGCCAGCATTAGAGATGTAACTTATTTTAAAATACATGTAAACTGAAACCACAAATTTACATCTCTTTAAATATATCCATACTAAAGTGGTTTATTCTTATAATTATGATAGCAGTATCTTTGTGTAGGTATTTAGTACATCTCTAAACAACTACTTTCTGGACTTTTTTCTATTGTGATCCAATCATCAACTAGACCAATGTCTCCTTAGTACGTACTCTGAGCCAGGTATTAGACTAAGTACTATGTCTATAATGTAAGGTTAAAATCAATCCTCATGAGCCCATGACCAGGCCAATTAGAACAAATGTGAGCATGTGGCAGGATAGCATGGCACTGTACTAAAGTGACAACTTCATGTTACTCACTCAGATCTTTATTGGACAATTTCCCACCTCTTTCCCATAAATAATCTTTCCAAACTGTTATACGTAAAATTTAATTTTAAGGCTATGAAGTAAACTGTACTTCAGAGTAATGAAAAACTCTTTAAATGATCCTGGAACTAAAAGTTAAAAGTGCTTACTTACCAAAAAGGCATTGGATAAGCAAAACGTTCCCTTAGATCAACACTCATGAAAGGAACATATTCTACACCATTTATTTTTGATGTTGTCCTAAAAGGCACAAGAAAAAAAATCTGTTTTCAAGTCTATATTAATCACCAATTTTACTTAAATTCTAAATTTAAATGACACTAGCTTCCCAGCCTTTTAACTAACACCAAAGGTAAAACTTCAGTGACAAAGTGTGATAGTGTATTAAATCGACAACTCCATGGCATTCAGAGCTTTATTAGGACAGTTTTGATTAAAAAAACAAACAAACAAACAAACCCAGATGATCACTGTTATAATTCAGTTCAGTTTAATAAGAGCATTCTTTTAAGATTAACATTTTGGGCTTGGGATATAGCTTTTTTGCTATCATGTGTAAAAGATTCAACCTTCAGCACAAATATTTAACTAGCTAAAGTAGCACTGGGGGGGGGATGGGAGGAAGGAACCACCTGATATCCACTACAGAAAAACTGTAGTCTGAAAATTGGCCTTTGTGTCCAATACAAGGATATAAAGCCAAGTCTATCCTAATCCCAAAGAAACAAAGCAGTAACTTGGTTATTTAGGAATTTTAAAACATACTACAACTCTAAAAAAATGTGGTCTTTCTATATTCTGGCTATGGGAATATGGACAAAGTCCTGAAAGAAGAAAGTGTCATAGAAGCAGCTATGGTATTCAAATGAGGTTTGTTGAGGCTCTGCATGTTTTGTTTTGCTTTTTATGTATATTAACTATCTCCTGTTGGGGATTTATTTGCTGGTGCTGTTCAACTGAGATAGGGCTTACTTCACTATGCAGCCCAGGCTATCCCGCTGGCCTCGAACTCAAAAAACCCTGCATTAGCATCTCAAGTGCTGGAATTGCAGTATGTGTCACCATATTTAGTAACAATTTCTTTCTTATAGATCTGCTTTTTTTTTTTTTAAGAGCATGTGCAGAGTAACTTACTTAGTTGTAGGGTAACAAAGCAGTCAGCAATAGATGGATACAATAAATGGTGGGACATGTACCCTCATTTTCACTTATATGAAGGATAGCTGTATTTTCAGAGAGTTTTGTTATAGTGTGGAATTTCAAATGTGTGGTATATATAAAAGTAGTATACAGATACTAAGTAGACCAAATGATGAATTTTCACTGTTCTGGCTAGCCTCAGTTGAGGAAAAGGCTCCATCAGATTGTGGACAAGCCTGTGGGACATCTTCTTAACTAGTAGTTGATGGGGTAGAGTCCAGCCCATTGTAGATGGTGCCATGCCTAGTGTCATGGTCTGCATTCTATAAGAAAGCAGGCTGAGCAAGCCATGAGGAACAAGTCAGTCAGCAACAGCACTCCTTGGCCTTTGCATCAGCTTCTGCATCCAGGTTCGTGCCCTGTCTGCATTCTTTTCCTGACTTCCTTTAATAATCAACAGTGATATAAAAGCATAGCTGAATAAACACTTCAGCTGAATAAACCTCTTCCTCCCTAAAATGCTTTGGTCATGATGTTTTATCATAAAAATAGTAAAACCCTAAGACACTCATTTAAAGCCTCAGCTTTAAAAGGAACTTTTGTTGTTGTTGTCTTGTATTTTGTTTGTTCACATACTATTTTCCCTAGGCAAAGGAATCGGGTTAATAGGTGTGTAATTAAAATCTTCAGCAAGAAAGGAACGGTTCTGGAAGGCAAAGAGGAGGGAATGCTGCTCAACCTCAGGAAAATTTAAAATGAATGCCCAACTACGAATTCCCAAAATAAAATGACCTCCCCAACTCAAGAGCAGCCAGCTGGCTCAGAGATTATCCTTTCTCAACTGATCACTGATTCAGAAGACGGTCAAGGACCTCTACATTACCGTGGGTCTTGCTGCTGCTGTTTTTTGAGTTAGAGTCTCCCTGTGCAGCCCAGGCTGACCTTAAACCTGAATTTATAAGTCTTTCCTCCAGAGGGCTGGGACTACAGACAAGTGTCATGTCAGCTCAGGCTTTGCATTTTTAATAGCCCCTAAGGCTGCTTTCAAATACACTAAGCTGTCTGCCCAGACCAGGGCTCAGTGAACATTTTCTGTAAAGAAAGATGTCATATACAATTTTACAAAGTGGTTTCTGTTATAATTCTATTTTCATTTTCTTTAACTCTTAAAAAATGGAAAAAGTATGCACAGCTCCAGATTTTTGTGTGCTGGCTGTGTCAAAGTAACCCCCACACCCACAACCGAGCATTAGCAGCTGCCCTAACTGCTGTGTTCCTCAAGCTTCAGGACTCAGCTCTGCAGAGCTCATGTCTAGGATTAAATGCTAACACTAAAATATATAGAACCAACACATTTTAACTATTCAAGCTGATAATAGAATGATGTTAAATAGTTCAATGCATCACAAAAAGATCTGAAGACAGCTCAGAATGAAATGATCTGCATTATTACATTTACAGTTTTCATTACAATGAGTTATAAGTGGGTTTACCTGAGCACTTCTATTTCTTCTGCTGTGTACTTCTGTCCTTGTGCATCACATGATTGTGGACTTATAAATGCTTGAGGCTTTTCGACAAAAGGATTAGGTCCTAGAGGAAAATGTGTTCTTACTGGAGGAGTCTTTGTTTTCATATTTGTTGACTTGAGTTTGCAAAATGGCTTTGTCAAAGGTTCACTCAATGCTTCTGCTCTAAAACAGAAGCACAGAAGAACTGTTCTAGTTTTCCTCTTATATTTAGGCTTTTGTTTATCTATGACACAGGGTCTCAAAAAGAGGCTGAGCTCAAACTTGCTGTATAGTCTCAAAGCTCTGCTCTTCCCACCTCTACTTCCTACTGTTTCATTTAAACTTACAGGACACAAAACTTACTGCCAGTTAGCAAAGCATCCTACTCATAAAATCTTTAATACTCATCAAAACTTCTCTATATAAGCTACTACACATATTTTGTAAGTACTACTTAAATGAACATCTGTTATATGTCAGATATTATACAAGGTAAAGATTGTATAATAATGTATAAATCCTATCTTTAAGGTTCTATGGATAAAAAAGACAACGGTGTCAAAATGATAGATGTCAGGACAGAAGCATTTCATGCAAATGAATACCCCCAAAGAGATAACAGCCCTAGTCACCAAGAAAAGAGGGCAAATCAAAGGAAGGATGCTTCTATTGAATGACTGAGTCTTAGAGAACCACTGTGGTGAGGAAGCAGATACAGACTATGCAGCAGTAACAGACAGCAGAGTTAACTATGGTAACCTCAAAAGGAAGTATACAGACCCTGTGAAAAGCATGAATGAGGTGGCAGGCATGAGGTGAAAGGAAAGCAGGACTGATGACAGGGCATCCATGATGTACAAGGGAACTTGGACTGTTCTGTCAAAGAACTAACAAGCTAACAATGTTCTTAATCCAAGATCCACATATGACCTTCCCAAGTCTTATAACACTCCAAAATTATATGCCAAGACATAGATTTTCCTAGAAAGAAGCTCCTTAATCTTTAACAGATCCTATAGGAGCCTATAATTAAAACCTCAACCTACTGACTTTTGCTTAGGATGCATTCAGAAATACTGGATGGTTTATCTACACAAGAATAAAAATCAATGATGATTATAACTAGTAAAAGTAATCACAATGGAGAAGACCATTATGTCAGGTGAACATGGTAACCCCATGTCATGGAAACTGGAGAAGGCAGCTGTGTCAAGTGTCACACCTTCATGAATTTGAGGAAATGAATGAAAGCTTAACTGATGCTGAAGCAGAGAAGGGCCGAGTTACAGCTCAATGAAAGAGGCAGAACCCAGGCACAGTAGAGCTCCAAACTAAGGTGATTTCAAAGTTCACACTCAAGAAAAAGATGGAGTTCCACTCCTTTCCTTTACAAGACAGTAGTTTTCTAATTCAACTCTTGAAAGAGGCATAATTCATTTATACCATATTCATATTATACATATGTATGCACACATATTATACACATATTTACATTACACATATTATCCACTCATCCAACAACTACCTACTGAAGTTACACATCTTTGTTAGGTACCCTACTAGGTGTTACTTAAGCACTGAACAAAACAGACACAATCTGTCTTCACAAGTTTCCAGTAGGGAATGAAGGCTGAATGCTTCACAGGCAACAACAACAAATACAACAACTTAGTTTTATGTATTCCACAGTGGGGTAGAACAATGGAAAAGAATACTGAGACAGGCCAATCAGAATCAAAGTGTTGGGGGAGACTCAACTTTAAATAAAATGTTCAGAGCAGGCTCAGAAGTGACCCGAGCTTCACATGAAGGCCACACACATGGTGTGACACTGGGAATGGAAGGCCATTCTCAATGGCTATTTTTATAGTAACTCTGGAGGGCTTTCAGAGAGCCTGTCCTGGAAGCCTGAAAGTTGTCTTGTAAGTTTGATGTTATACAACAAGGAGGAAGCATTCTATTTAAAATATGACTGTCAGGGACTAGAAATATAGCTCAGTGGTAGAATGTTTGAATAGCATGCAGAAGATCTTAGGTTCAAGCAACAAAACTCCCACAGACACTCAGTAATGTTAGGGCTAAAAAACAACCAAATATCACAGCTCTGTTTTCTATACAACAAAACTTGAGACTTCTTGAATGATAGATGTCTACTAATTTGGTCTAAAGCAAGGAGCTAGAAAGAAGGTAAATTTACTCAGCAAGAAAGGGTAGACTTTTTAGGTCTCAGCTTATGGAGCAACATTCAGACCTCTACCACACATTAAGATAAACAGTATGTTTAAAAAAAAAAAAAAAAAAAAAAAAGCACAATTCATGCTATCCATTGATAAGAATGAGTGACAAAACTCACCTATCTAGTGCTTGTCGAGCCAACTGTTTCAGTTTATTTTGCAGAGTCTTATCAGCAGTTTCAGAAGACTTAAGAGAAAGAGATAGACACTCTAAAGCATAGTTCTTTATTTACTTAATCCATGTTTCTATGCAAAAATAAAATATTCTTCTTGAAATTATGAGTAAATAAATTCAGCATTTTATTTCTGTCTTTAAAGGTTATCACTTAAAACTATGTTGAGTATCTTGTCACTGGGGTGAACTTAAAAGCCATTTCTGTAGACAAGTGCTAATTAGACCATAAACATATAAACATGTACACAGAAGGCTGAGCAGGAGGAACCTGAACAGAGCAGCACTGATCTATCTTCTCCAGTGTTATAGAAATCAAGGTTTTTCTGACCCCAACAACCTGCCAGAAAGCTGGCATGTGAGAGACAACAGGAACATCCTCTGCTCCTGTATGTCATCCTCCTGACAAACGCACTGTGCTCTTAAATAGTGGATGCCCCTTGAAGCTAAGTGTTTCAGCCATGGTCCATCAGGAGCACTAAATACTAATCTGCATGCTAAGCCGCTCAGCTTACAGATTTTATATGGCAAGTTAATGAAGCTCTCCCAAACCACTACTTTATTTTTACTGTATGAAACTGAAAAAAAAAAAAGACTAAATTCACAGATTTGTGACAATGAACTATTCTTGTAGAAGTTCTAGTTACTAACCTTAAACAGCTTAAAAATGAGCAAATGTAATTTTAAAATGCAAGTACTTAGTGATTCAATCGTGGTAAAACCGTACGCAATACAGTATAAAACTCTGTTACTAACTTTCTACTCAACATTTTAGTGAAGTTACATTAGTTTTATTTATAATGATAGAATGGCAGGGCTCCTTCCAAATAAATAATTCTGTTAGTAAGTGAGGTGGTTTCTTAACATAATTCCATCAAGTTTAACTCACAGCTATACCTACGGTTTTTAGACAGAGTTCCACAGCTTCTGTATATAATTCTATGGCATCTTCCACATTCCCCTTTTCATCCTCATCGAAAGCTTGTGTAACAAGAAAATGGGCACGCTCTAGATCCAACTGATGTTTTGATTTCAAAGGATCAGTACTCTTTGACTGAACTAGTATAAGATAAAGAAAAAAACACACAGAAAAAATATTACTTAAATGCAGTGAGGAAACACCAACATTTTAATATATTTAAGACATTCTTTAGCCGGGCGTGGTGGTGCACACCTTTAATCCCAGCATTTAGGAGGCAGAGGCACACGGATTTCTGAGTTTGGCTACACAGAGAAACCCTGTCTCGAAAATCCAAAAAAAAAAAAGACATTCTTTACCAAACTCTATAATCTTCATTTAAAACATCAGCAAAATACACAAAAATCTCCTTTGAAAGAAATTTCTCCCCTCTCATAATCTTTTGTTTTGTTTTGTTTTGTTTTGAGACAGGGTTTCTCTGTATAGCCCTGGATGTCCTGGAACTCGCTTTGTAGACCAGGCTGGCCTCGAACTCAGAAATCCAACTGCCTCTGCCTCCCGAGTGCTGGGATTAAAGGCGTGTGCCACCACCGCCCCCCCCCCATAATCTTAAGCCCCCTGCCCAAACGCAATTCAGACATCAGGGACAGGTTATTAGAAATGCTTTATGAAAATTTTTCCTTCAGTTATTTTTCTAACAACACTCCCTTCATTAAAATAAAAAACAAAAGAATATGAAGAAGCTCATAGTCTTAAAATGATAATATTAAGAAACACACAGGGCTAGGGGTGCAGCTCAGGGGCAAAATGAGCTTGCCTCACAATATGCCCTGGTTCTATGGCTAGTACCAGAAACAGATATGAGGAGGAGGAGGAGGAGGAGGAGGAGGAGGAGGAGGAGGAGGAGGAGGAGGTGGTGGTAGGGAGGGAGGGCGGCAGGCAGGGAAGGAAAAGAGGAGGAGGGAAAGGAAGAGGAAGAAGGAGAGTTAGCTGTCATTACCCTTTTAGTAGACAGTACTAGGCCCTGATGATAAAGCTCCTGCTGTTCTTACCTATGGAAGGCCAAGGAAAACCATTGTGCTTTTACTGCTCTGTGAAATAAGTATTTCAACTTGGGGGTTTTTTGTTTTGTTTTAAAAGATTTATTAACTTTATGTGCATGGGTGTTTTGCCTGTCTGTATGTCTGTACACCATGTGCATGCCTAGTGCGCTTGGTGGTCAGAAGAGGGGCTCAGATCCCTTGGAACTGGAGTTACAGATAGTGTGAGCCACCATGTGGGGTTTAGAAATCAAACCTAGGTGTTCTCCAAGTATTCTTAACTCCTGAGCCACGTCTCTAGTTCACAGCACATGTGTAGATGTTCAGTATCAAGCCCTCGAGCAATGAAAATCAAAGCCCAAAGAGATGGTACTTAATATCCATTAGGGCGACTATAACTAGAAAGGCAATAGCAAGTCTGTTCTGGAGGCAGAGCCCTGTAGTCCCAGCACTTGGAAGGCAGAGACAGGAATATCCAAGTTTGAAGCTGTACAGCAAATCTGGTCAAAACCAACAACACAGAGTAAGGACTGCAGAACTGAGGCTATCTAGATGGCAGGGCACTTGCCTTGCATGAATAAGGCCACCCCCAGCACTCTTCACACACATAAGAGGGGAGGGGGAGAGTGTGTGTGTTTAAGAGTGAGACCCTAACTAAGAAGCTTGAACCAGCTCTGCTGCTACTGTAACTGTAAGCATAAACCATGCAGCCAGTCGTGCCTAAATGTGCACAGCATCACAAGGGGGAGAAAGCCCAAATGCCTGCACTTGATAAATGGGTAAACAAAGTGTGCTGTGGACTACTTAGCCACAAGAAGGAGTGGAATACTGATATTTCCTATAAAATCTCACCAATACTAAGTTTAGTGAAAGAAGCCAAATGACAAAAGAATGGGATAGTTCTATATCAGGTGATTTCATTTCAATAAACCTAAAGCAGAAAGTTAGTCTAGCAATCTTAATCTCAACATTACATTTGTTAATTTCAAATTGATATTTTTCTTTACTCAGAGGTCAACCTATCCCCTCGAGTTCCTTGACTATAAACAAGCTGTTTTAAAATTTAAGTTTCTATTTTCTTTCTTTAAAAAATTTTTTTTGAAAGAGAGGATTACATATAGCCCAGGCTGACCTCTTAATTTACTATGCAACCAAGGATGACCTTGAACTTCTGTTTAATCTACCACTAGCACAATAGGATTACAGGCCTGTGCCACTACATGTAGTTTATATACAATGAGGAATTAAACCCAGGGTACTATACTTTTAGGCAGGCACTAAACCAACTAAGCTACTTCCCAGCCTTACCTATCTACTTATATGCATTCTCCAGCCTCAACCTCCTAAGTACCTGGATTATAAACATGCCTCACCACACCTAGATAAAATTGAGGCTCTGAACAAGATTTGTATTTGCAAAAGTCCTTTTTTACTTAAAGTAATAAATACAGAAGCCACTGACTTCTTGCAGATTATATATGCTAAATTACAGAACAAAATAAGGAAAATGTTCAAAGGATTAAGATATTGTCTACATTAAAATCCTTTTCGCTGGGTGTGGTGGTGCACACCTTTAATCCCAGCACTCAGGAGACAGAGGCAGGCGGATTTCTGAGTTGGAGGCCAGCCTGGTCTACAAAGTGAGTTCCAGGACAGCCAGGGATACACAGAGAAACCCTGTCTCAAAAACCCCAAAAAAAAAAAAAAAAAAGAAATCTTTTTCCAATTCTGTCTCACTGGCATATTCTTTAAGAGATCCTGTGGTTATTCTTTGGTAATAAATAGTCACATATATAGTATCAATAGAATTTACTTTCCAGGATCAAACACAATTTGTTTTAGTTTTGTACTGTTGCTATTGCTCAAGCTGGTCTCAGATTCATAGATTCAAGTGATCCTTCTGCTTTAGCCTCCTGAGTACTGGGACTGCAGGCTCACACCACCACACCAGTTCAAAGGCAATTTTAAAGTTCTGCTATACTTAATACAAAGTAAGGAGATGTTTCCTAATTCTCTAGAGAAAAAAATATTTTGTATTTTTTTCACAATTGGAAGAACTTTAAGGATTTAGAGAACACTGACTGGACATTACTGTGTATACATAAGACAGGAAAGATGGAAATTCCCTTTAGTTACCAGTTCCCACTCCTAAGCTAGAATCATCATACAATCTTTTCCTTCTAGAGAAGTCTGTGTTAACATTTGGCTTAATCTACAGCACTGCAGTGTTTCTATTGTTCTGTTTCTGCACTTAAATTCTGCCCTCCTAAGGGCTCTTCTACTACCTACTTACCATCTAGCCCAAACATTCATTCAGTTGATTGTTGAAATAAAGGAAAATATCTATAGAAAGGACAAAGAGGCCAGGAAGTGGTGGCTGCACTTGGGAGGCAGAGGCAGGTGGATCTCTGAGTTTGAGGTCAGCCTTGTCTACAGAGTGAGTTCCAGGACAGTCAGAGCTACACAGAGAAACCCTGTCTTGAAAAAACAAACAAACAAACAAACAAAAAAGACCAAGAATATGATAAAATAAAATTGCATTTAAGAAAGAGAGAGAGAGAGAGAGAGAGAGAGAGAGAGAGAGAGAGAGAGAACAAACAAGTCATGGAAATAGTCCCGAAGGACTACCTTCTAAACTTTAAAAATAATTTTCTGGGAAAATAGTATATGAAGTAATGTGAATTATTTAAAAAACAAAGCATTACACTTAAGAATTTAATTTACTTGGCTGGAAAATGAAATTCTTTTAAATCATGTTGGGTCCTGTGTACACTACCCCCCCCCCATGTTGAGAAGGAAACCCATAACATAACCTCAAGTATGCTAAATAAGTGCTCCAACTGAGCTACTCTCAGAATTCCCAACAAGATATTCTGAATGCAGGGATGACTATAACTTTCTACCAAGCCAAGTGCAATACACAGACAATCCATACAACACATGCAACTTCTGGACATCATTGTAACAGGGAATCAAAAGTAGATCACACAGACTTTATCCTAACTATGTGCTTATAGTTGCTCATTCCACTCAGAGCAAGTGGCAGATTCGTTTAGAGTAAAAATCCTCTGAGCATTCCTCTGTGAATTATCCAGCAAAGGAAAAAAAGGGGGGGTCTAAAAATCATCCTAAAGGGGTGAATATATTTCTAAGCCAAATGTTAGCTTTAGTTTTCTTTTCCACTCACACAAACAGCAGATTTTAACACAAACCCTTTTTCTCTAACAAAACTGATCACTAAGCTTATGTATACTTCTCTTGTGGCACATGCTGCGCTGTTTATTAAAAAAAAAAAAAAAAAAAGACAACTAGTGACTTAACTTTAGGGTCCGAAGAGGGCAAGTGTCTGATACTTTAAAAGCAGCTCTGACAGTGTCCCCATCCTAACTTTGTCAGTAATAAATTCAATGTAGAGAAGCTATATCTGTGAAGCTAGAGAAAACTAACTCTATTATCTCCAACATTCTTCTAATAGATCTAGTAATTCGTTTCCACATCTTGCTGTCTTAAATTTCCTTAAGAGATTCTTCTCAGGGAGCAGAAAGAGTGAGTATCAAGATCCAAGACAGAGAGGCAGGAAAAGCACGGAGTAACTGTGGTGGACAGGAGGGAGCAAGTGGAGGCTGTGACTGACCTGCAGAATGTAGAGCTTGAACTCTTTCCAGATATTCATTGATCTTTTCTTGGATCCGTTCTAGGCTGGATCCTGCCATCTCAGCATAAATTAAAGCTTGGGCAGCTTCCTTAAAAGATAGTAATAATATAACTCAAAGAATCCAAAAGGCCAATCACAATATGAATTTTAATTACTACTAATTTTCTATTCATTTCATGATAACAAAACAAAAACATCTTCAAGATATTTTTCATACAGCAAATAAGTTATAAAATCCTCTAATACCTTTTCTTCTACTTTCAATATCCTTAATTTTTATATTCGGTTGGAAATTTGAGAACCCAGTTATTAAACATTTCTTCAGAATAGCTGTGATTTACATGTTTTCTGTCTCCTTATGTGTAAGCAGATGTAAATTATATACTTTGAAAAGGCATACTGAGTCTTAAAAGCCTGGGACTTAGCTCTGGTACAGCAGTTGCCTAGCATGTACAAGGCCCTAGTTTTAATATCCAGGTCCACCAGAACCAAACCATTAAACAAAACAAAACAAAATATCAACTTGAAAAAAAAATCACAAGAAAATGTAAAGGTAAAAAGTCTCAAATTAAAATTAAAATATTAGGGTAGAACATAGTAAAATAGATTTCAGTTTTATGAGACAAACTGAATTAAAACCTGATTCGCCTTCTAGCCTCCCATAACTTCCATAGCCAACTGGGCTATGGTTAGTGAGGAAGAGCTCCCACTCTCCCCGCTACTGCTCTCAGGCTAACAGTGCTACCCACCTAGCAAGAGCAGATAGAGATTCCTGCTAGTGCCAGCCCCTCTCTGCAGAGCTGACTGTGTGCTACACCTCACAGGCCTCATGCTGCCTCCAAAGCAGCTACTACTGAGCATCACTTTGCAAGCCAGCTTTTGAACCGAAGTTGTTTAACTGAGTCCTACAAAATCAATAAATGCAGTTTAGATCCATGAGAAATTCAACCATAACAGCCAGGTGGAGTAGAAAGGATGACTTCTTCAGGGTCCATAAAGCAGGCATTTCAAGGAGAAAAAAATGATTTTCCACATAAACATTAAACATTAAATTCCTAATCTTACATGTACCATAATCAATAAAATACATTATACCTCAAGAGTTGAACCTCGTATATGTAAATTAAATATTAGTTCAGAGTATATTTTATCCCTCACAGGTAAGTACTGATCTTCAAATTATCACCTTTCTTTTTTTTTTTTTTTTTTTGTAAGATTTTATTTATTTTATGTATATGAGTACACTGTAGCTGTCTTTAGTCAGACTCACCAGAAGAGGGCATCGGATCCCATTACAGATGGTTGTGAGCCACCATGTGGTTGCTGGGAACTGAACTCAGGGCCTCTGGAAGAGTAGCCAGTGCTCTTAACCACTGAGCCATCTCTCTAACCCCTCACCTCGATTTTTTAAAAAGTCAAATAGTTACCAACTTTATTTTACTCACTTCATTTATATTCAAAAGTGGAAACAGAATAAGGGGCAAAAATTAAAGACAGGGTTTCAGTATGTAACCCTAGCTGGCTTGGAAACTGAAAAGTAGACCAAGTTAGCCTTAAGTATGGAGATCCACCTGCCTCTACCTTGCAAGTGCTAGGATTACAGTAGGTAAATAGCTCTAGTGCTCTTGCTCGATCACTCCCCCACCCCCACCCCGCCCTCAATCTGTCTCTCTCCTCCTAACAGGGTCTCATATGTCCTAAGCTGGCTGGTCCTCCTGACTCCTGGCTTTACAGTGCTGAAGATCTTAGCCCTCCTCACTTTTTTTTTTAACTTCCTAAAGGATGAATTTTAATTCCTAAATGACAACTTCTAAAAGGAAAAAAAAAGTTACATAGTTTCTTTTGTTTTAGAAAAGGCTATTTATATTGAGAAAGTCTTACAATGTAGCCCAAGCCAGGCTGAACTCAGTGATCCTCTTACCTCGCTGGACTGGGGGGAGGGGGGGGCTTACAAGCAAATTATCAGGTGCCACTACACTAGGCTATATGGTAGTAGTTTACTGACTTAGAATTTGCTGAAGTTGTTTCATAAAACTACAACAGAATTTTCTTTTAAAGAACTATCACCTGGTAGTCTGGCATGGTGGCACATTCCTGTAAATCTCAGCAATGAGAAGGCTAAGGTAAGGGGAAGACAAATTTAAAAACAGCTTTCACTATATAGCAAGAACCCCAAGAAAGAGGGAGACAGGGCAGGGAGACATAGACACACCCAGACAGATACACAAACAAACACACACACACACACACACACTCGGGTGTGGTAGGGAGGCAGGATTATAAAATCAAAATTAAGAAACTTAAAACGAATGATCCTAAAACAAAAGTGTCTAAATATAAGGTAGGTTTTAAAGTAAAAATAGTAAAATATTAGCATAAAGCAAACCACGTTTTACTGATAACACATAAGCATAGGGGAAAAAATTTACTACTTCCGTATAATCAAGGAAAAGATGCCCATACAATGAAGATACAACTGGAGGGGTGTTTGCAAACCTTCAGGACTGGAGAACACAGGATAAACTGCTGAAGTGCATACCCTTTGACTTAGCAACTGAGCTCCCAATCATCCAAAAGAAGTAAGACAATTTTTTTTTTAAAGCTCTAAGGATTTTAACTGCACTACTTCAATGCTGGAAAGCCACAACCAAAATACAGAACATGCTATAATCCTAGCACATGCAAGCAACCAAATATTATCTAGGTACAATGCAGAAGTGAGGTGTCAAAATAGTACAAACGATATGATTCAAGTTTGGGGGTAAAAAGCCGTGTATACATACAAACAATCAGAAAAACAATCATGGAGACATACATCGAATGCTAGAGTAAGATGAATTTCTTTCCTAATTTACTTTTTTCTTTTCTACCTGGAATGTGCACTATTAGCATATTCTGACGGATCACCCACGGTTGGCCTCACACCAAGGGTTGCACCAAGGCCATCAGACAGCGAACAGGGTGCTCACTCCCCAGCCCACCTCGGTCGCCACAAGCAGTAGAGCGGCGGGCATCCGCGGCCTGACAAGCCCGGCAGCCCGAGCAGGACCCCGCCCCTCCGCCCCGGGTTCCGCCAGCACTCGATCGGGTGACGCGGCCGGGGCCGAGTGCCTGTCCTCACCTTGTAGTAAAACACCGCCTCAGAGTAGCGGCCTTCGTGGTCGCGCTGCACTGCCAGCCGCGCGAACTGCACGGCGTCCCGCTCCAGCGCCGACGCGTCCATGGCGCCCAAGGCCCCACGCCGGGGGAGGCAGACAGGCCCTGACGCCGGACCCCGCCGCCCGGAGGCCCTGCGGCGAGAACTGGGAACCCCGCGGATGCAGTGGCAAAGTTTACTTTCGAGGGCGGCGGAGAGAGTGACGGAGCCGCGCCACCTCAGACCCGCCGGGAGGACTGCGAGCTCCGAGCAGCCCGGGCTCGGAGCCCTCGCGGCCGCCCCCACCCCTCGCGTCCTTGCTCCGCCCACCAGCCGCATTGCGCAGGCGCAGTCGACCCGGGGGGGCGCCTTCCGAAGCGGGCGGGGCTCAAGGCGACCGCGGGTGGGCGGAGCCAGAACAATGTCCGGTGGGATTGGACAAGAGGAAGCAGGTGCCAGGTCGAAGCTGAGGGCTCCGCTTCCGCCTGCTGGAAAGGAGGTGCCAGTGCCCAGGAGGTTGTTGGAAAGGATCAGGGTATGGCTCGAAAGGAGCATGCGCGTCACGGAGCCCTTCGTCCACTAAGTGAGAAGGGTAGGCGGAAAGAAACAATCAGTAGCACCTCCGGTTGCCAACTGGTTTAATTAAAAATAGAGATATGAAGTGAGGCTAGGAGGTGCTTTTGAGATGCTCTGATAATGTTCATTTGACAGACTAAAGCATGACCTTCTACGGCTCCCCAAGGCACACCGAAGTGTGGTATTGTTTGAATTGTCTACAAACCAGATGATGTATTTTTGACTTGTATCTTAGGGCAAGTTGAACGTTGTAATTACATAGTAAGTGATAGCGTGGTTGCTTTCTTTTATCCCCTTAAAAGTTTGAATTCAGCAGTGATGAAAATGAACTCATGGCAAGTGCCAGAACTTGGATGAGATTCAAACTCCATGCTGGGTCAAAGTAGCAAGTCTTGACAAAATTATACACTGTATGATCCCACACATAAGAAACATTAACGCAGCATATGGTGACACATCCCTGTAAACCAGAAGTCTGGAGGCTGTGGTAAGAGGACTGGGCCAGCTTGATCTACACAGCAAAAACCCTGAACAACCCCAGGCAGCATATGTCTGTTATAGTGCAGCACTTCTCCGTGCAAACATGAACACAAATGCTTAGAGTTGACTGTGAGCCTAGCTGTGGTGCTCGCTTTTAATCCCACCACTCCGGAGGCAGAAGAAGCAAATCTCTGAGTGCGTGGCCAGCCTGGTCTTCAGAGCTCATTACAGGACAGTAGTGTGGTGACACAGAGAAAACCTGTCTCAGGGAGAGAGAAAAAAAAAGTTGATTGTGATCCAGTCTAGAGTGGTGTCAGCTGTCTTCAAGTTCAAGAAAGACTCCTTGGTGATGCTCATGCTGGTGGCTCAGGATATTATCAAGGTCACAATGGTGTGGATGTTACTACTGAAACTGGTCAGTGTACAGCTAAAGAGGCTGTGGTCAGCATCCCTGAAAATCATGTGTGTCTCAACCCTCCACCTTGCTTGTGCTGGCTATGAATGTCTTTCGTCCCCTTCCTCCATTCTTACAATCTCAAGCCTTAGCGATAAGATTTTTTTCATACCAACCCCCTAAAAGGGATTTTGTTCCATATCATCATCCCCTAGAGAAGCTCTTAGTGTTTATTGTCTTGGCCCCTCATAAATGAATTATGAGACAGACAAATGATCTTGCAGATGGGTTTGTTTGTTCACCAATTGGGAAATATTTGCTTATATTCACACATGCTGGGTCCTTACCCGCCAAATTTCCCAAGTTTCATGAAGCTCCAAAAGTATGTTCATGAATCTAACTAAAAGGCAGGAAGTACTTTTAAGGCTAAGTACCTTTCCCCTAGGTTTAAAAGATGGCTCAGTGGTTAAGAGCATGTATTCCTGCACAGAACTCGGGAGGGATTCCCAGCACCCACCTAATGGCTCACAACCTCTGAACTTCCAGTTTCAATGGCCTCTTCTAATCTCCGAGAACAGACACCAGTCACACACCAGACTACATTGGAGCAAAATGTTCATACACATATATAAATCTTAACATAAAAAAAATTTTAAAGGCCAGCCTGGACTACAGAGTAAGTTCCAGGACAGCCAGCTATACAGAGAAACCCTGTCTCGAAAAAACCAAAAAAAAAAAAAAAAAAAAAAAATTAAAAAGTACTTTTCCACCAAAATGCCATAAATGCACATAGCAGTTTTATATTGAAATTTATTTTGTAATTAATAAGTATACATACCCATGGTGTATAAGATGATTCTTTAAGATATATTTTTGAAAGGTTAAATCAAGCCAACAAGTGTATGCAGCTTTATTCTTGCTAACTACAAACTACAAATAATTAAAACAGGTGCATGGATAAACAAATCATGATATATCTACACAATGAAATATGTCTCGACAACAAAGATGGGATTCATAACTGACAGCATGATGAATCTCAAAAATATTATTCTGAACAAAAAAAGCAAGGACAAAGTATGTTCTTTGACCCTATATTTCTAAAACCCATGGGAAAACAAAATGAATAGGTAATGACAGAGTATGTCAGTGCTTGCCTAGAATTGTTTGGAAGGATCACTGAGTTTTCAAAGTGTTAGTGTTACATGAGTATATAAAATTTTCAATTATACACTTAAAATCTTACAGTTTATTACCTATAAATTTCATCCTGGTAAATTTGGTTTTTAAAATATAAAAGTCATCATAGGTAGGACTTCATAAATATGGTTTATTAGTCATATCATTACTTCTTCTTTTAAAGTTCCCAGCTAAGAAATAATAATGTATTACTTCATTCAATAAATACTGTTGGCCAGACACTGGGTGTTAAAGCAAGGTAACACAGACAGCTGGCACCAGCCAAAAGGTGGCAGCACCTTTTGGTAATTGCCAATGTCAGGGTTGGAAGGGCCTCAGGAACAGCGGCTGCATCAGCACTGTCACTCCATGCTAATGGATAGATACACTAGAACAATCTCTTCGAAAATGCTTATAAAGTTAGCCGGGCGTGGTGGCGCACGCCTTTAATCCCAGCACTCGGGAGGCAGAGGCAGGCGGATTTCTGAGTTCAAGGCCAGCCTGGTCTACAAAGTGAGTTCCAGGACAGCCAGGGCTATTCAGAGAAACCCTGTCTCGAAAAACCAAAAAAAAAAAAAAAAAAAAAAAAAAAAAGAAAATGCTTATAAAGTAAAAGTAGTATAGCTTTGGATTCATCAGCTCCACTACCAGGCCATAAGCAAGAGAAATGACTGTGCATGTCCACTGTAAGACATAAATAAATATGCTTTCGTCAATGTATTCTTAGAAATGGAATGGACTAAATGGTCATCAAGATTAGAATGTATAGGGGCTGGAGTGATGACTCATCAGTTAGAGCACTGGCTAACATCTGTTGTAGGATAAAGGAACAATGGAAAAACACCCTGATCCTGACATGACCCCCAAGCCCAAGACCAGGGCCAAGAAACAGAATCCCACCAATCCCTAAGCCCAAAACCTCACCAATCTCTGAACAGAAAAACCCTCTTCAGAAAACAGTCTCCTCCTCACTGCCTTCAGATCAAGATGTAGAACTCTTGGTACCTCCTGTACCATGTCTGCTTGCATGCTGCCATGCCATAATAATGGACTAAACCCGTGAAACTGTAAGCCAGCTCCAGTGAAATTTTCCTTTATAAGAGTTGCTTTGGTCATGGTGTCTCTTCATAGCACTAAAACCCTATAACAGAAGTTGGTATCAGGAGTGGGGTCTGGATCACACTGGCCAGACTTGAACATATATATGAGAACTCAAAGCCTGCCTCCACAGTGAAACACTTCCTCTAACAAGGCTACACATCTCCAGTAAGGCCACACCTCCTAATAGTTCCATTTCCTATGGGCTCAAGCATATTCAAACCACCACACCCACCAATTCCTGAGCTTGCCTCAGAAACCCACCAACCCTTGAGCACTTGACTGATCTTGACTACTCCCCTGGCAATGGACTGTCAGGAGCCTTAGTAGGACAAGCTAATAACTAGCAGGCGATCTTCCTGAGATGGTCTGCTTTGTATTATAATATAACCTGCAACAGATTTACTTTATTGGGCAAAGCTGTAAGAGAATTCACTTTGGGGAAGATTCCTGCTATTAATATGTTTTCCTGTTATTATTAAACATATATAACAATAACTAGGTATTAGCACACCTTTTTGGAGCAGATCTCTGCAGATCCATGAAGATGTACTGCCTTGTAGTGATGCTATATAGACAAATAGATGACTTCTTAAGTCTTAATGATGAGCCTATAAGAATTTCTAAAATTATATCAGTGATTATTAAGCTCTTTTATAGTGGGACTGCTATTAGGTCCTTTTCTGATAGTCAAAACTGCAATGAGAACTCTGCCGATCTCCCATGTGTCACCAGTTAATCACTATTATATAGTAACCAGACTTTCTCCTACTCGGAGCACATTCCAAGAGGTAGTAAAACAAGTAACCATAGGTCATAAAAAGGAAACTAACAATTTATTATAGGTGCTAGGACAGAAGATAAAATATTGCTTGGGTTTATCTATACAAAACTTCACTAGTAACTTATAGTTTTAAACTTGCAATGAACCTGTGGAGCTGTGACAGGTGATGTTTAGCCAGATAATCACTCCTTTTTTTTTTTTTT